>NC_034188.2:26039694-26209694 GCF_002021735.2 Oncorhynchus kisutch
AGGGGAGGGTATAGACAGGGAGGGTATAGACAGGGGAGGGTAAAGACAGGGGAGGTTATAGACAGGGAGGGTAAAGACAGGGGAGGGTAAAGACAGGGGAGGGTAAAGACAGGGGAGGGTAAAGACAGGGGAGGGTATAGACAGGGGAGGGTATAGACATGGGAGGGTATAGACAGGGAGGGTATAGACAGGGGAGGTAATAGACAGGGGAGGGTATAGACAGGGGAGGGTAAAGACAGGGAGGGTAAGACAGGGGAGGGTAAAGACAGGGGAGGGTAAAGACAGGGAGGGTATAGACAGGGAGGGTATAGACAGGGGAGGGTATAGACAGGGGAGGGTATAGACAGGGAGGGTAAGACAGGGGAGGTATAGACAGGGAGGGTATAGACAGGGGAAGGATGGACAGGGGAGGGTATAGACAGGGAAGGGTAAAGACAGGGAGGGTATAGACAGGAGGGTATAGACAGGGAAGGTATAGACAGGGAGGGTATAGACAGGGAGGGTATAGACAGGGGAAGGATGGACAGGGGAGGGTACAGACAGGGGAGGGTATAGACAGGGGAGGGTAAAGACAGGGGAGGGTATAGACAGGGGAAGGGTATAAGACAGGGGAGGGTAAAGACAGGGGAGGGTATAGACAGGGGAGGGTATAACAGGGGAGGGTAAAGACAGGGGAGGGTATAGACAGGGGAGGGTATAGACAGGAGGGTAAAGACAGGGGAGGGTATAGACAGGGGAGGGTATAGACAGGGGAGGGTATAGACAGGGGAGGGTATAGACAGGGGAGGGTATAGACAGGGGAGGGTAAAGACAGGGGAGGGTATAGACAGGGGAGGGTATAGACAGGGAGGGTATAGACAGGGGGAGGGTAAAGACAGGGGAGGGTAAAGACAGGGGAGGGTATAGACAGGGGAGGGTATAGACAGGGGAGGGTATAGACAGGGAGGGTATAGACAGGGGAGGGTAAAGACAGGGGAGGGTAAAGACAGGGGAGGGTATAGACAGGGGAGGGTAAAGACAGGGAGGGTAAAGACAGGGGAGGG
This sequence comes from Oncorhynchus kisutch, assembly GCF_002021735.2. Taxonomy (NCBI): domain Eukaryota; kingdom Metazoa; phylum Chordata; class Actinopteri; order Salmoniformes; family Salmonidae; genus Oncorhynchus; species Oncorhynchus kisutch. The sequence continues at coordinate 26,040,738 of NC_034188.2, forward strand.
TATAGACAGGGGAGGGTATAGACAGGGGAGGGTATAGACAGGGGAGGGTATAGACAGGGGAGGGTATAGACAGGGGAGGGTATAGACAGGGGAGGGTATAGACAGGGGAGGGTAAGACAGGGGAGGGTAAAGACAGGGGAGGGTAAGACAGGGGAGGGTAAAGACAGGGGAAGGGTAAAGATCAGGGAGGGTATAAGACATGGGTAGGGTATAGACAGGAGGGGAGGGTAAAGGACAGTGGAGGGTATACGGACAGGGGGAGGGTATGGTTAAAGGTACAGGGGAGGGTATAGACAGGGCGAGGGTAAAGACAGGGCGAGGGAGGGTATAGGACAGGGAGGGTGCCAGGTGCCGACAGGGGAGGGAATATACAGGGGAGGGTAAAAGACTATGGGAGGGCTATATACAAGGGGGGGGTATAGACTGGGAGGGTTGTTGACAGGGGAGGTATAGAACAGGGGAGGGTAAGACAGGGGAGGGGTGTAGATCGGGGGAGGGTATAGACAGGGAGGGTATGACAGGGGAGGGTAAAGACATGGGAGGGTATAGACACGGGAGGGGTAAAGACAGGGGAGGGTAAAGACAGGGGAGGGTATATACAGGGGAGGGTATAGACGTTTATGGTCTATAGACAGGGCGAGGGCATAGACTGGGGAGGGTAAAGACAGGGGAAGGTAAAGAAAGGGGAGGGGTATAGACAGGGGAGGGTATAAGACAGGGGAGGGTATAGACAGGGGAGGGTATAGACATGGGAGGGTATAGACAAGGGGAGGGTATAGACAGGGAGAGAGTAAAGACAGGGGAGGGTAAAGACAGGGGAGGGTAAAGATAGGGGAGGGTATAGACAGGGGAGGGTATATACAGGGGAGGGTATAGACATGGGGAAGGGGATAGGCAGGGGAGGTAAGGACAGGGAGGGTATAGACAGGGAAGGGTAAAGACAGGGGAGGGTATAGACAGGGAGGGTATAGACAGGGGAAGGATGGACAGGGGAGGGTATAGACAGGCGAGGGTATAGACAGGGGAAGGATGGACAGGGGATTGTGCAGACAGGGGAAAGGTATAGACAGGGGAAGGTATATAGACAGGGGAGGGTAAAGACAGGAGAGGGTATAGACAGGGGAGGTTATAGACAGGGGAGGGTAAAGACGGGGGAGGGTATAGACATTGGAGGGTATAGACAGGGGAGAGTATATACAGGGGAGGGTAAAGACAGGGAAGGGTATAGACAGGGGAGGGTAAAGACAGGAGAGGGTATAGACAGGGGGAGGGTAAAGACAGGGGAGGGTATAGACAGGGGAGGGTATAGACAGGGGAGGGTAAAGACGGGGGAGGGTATAGACAGTGGAGGGTATAGACAGGGGAGAGTATAGACAGGGGAGGGAAAAGACAGGGAAGGGTATAGACAGGGGAGGGTAAAGACAGGAGAGGGTATAGACAGGGGAGGGTAAAGACAGGGGAGGGTATAGACAGGGGAGGGTATAGACAGGGGAGGGTATAGACAGGGGAGGTTATAGACAGGGGAGGGTAAAGACAGGGGAGGGTATAGACAGGGGAGGGTTAGGACAGGGGAAGGTATAGACAGGGGAGGGTAAAGACATGGGGAGTGTAAAGACAGGGGAGGGTATAGACAGGGCAGGGTATAGACATGGGAGGGGGTAGACAGGGGAGGGTATAGACAGGGGAAGGATGGACAGGGGAGGGTAAAGACAGGAGAGGGTATAGACAGGGGAGGGTATAGACAGGGAAGGGTAAAGACAGGGGAGGTATAGACAGGGGAGGGTATAGACAGAGGAGGGTAAAGACAGGGGAGGGTATAGACAGGGGAGTGTATAGACAGGGGAGGGTAAAGACAGGGGAGTGTAAAGACAGGGGAGGGTATCGACAGGGGAGGGTAAAGACAGTGGAGGGTATAGACAGGGGAGGGTAAAGACAGGGGAGGGTATAGACAGTGGAGGGTATAGACAGGGGAGGGTATAGACAGGGGAGGGTAAAGACAGGGGAGGGTATAGACAGGGGAGGGTAAAGACAGGGGAGGGTGTAGATAGGGGAGGGTATAAACAGGGGAGGGTATAGACAGGGGAGGGTGTAGACTGGGCAGGGTATAGACAGGGGAGGGTATAGACAGGGGAGGGTTAGGACAGGGGAGGGTATAGACAGGGGAGGGTATAGACAGGGGAGGGTAAAGACATGGGGAGTGTAAAGACAGGGGAGGGTATAGACAGGGCAGGGTAAAGACATGGGAGGGGATAGACAGGGGAGGGTATAGACAGGGGAAGGATGGACAGGGGAGAGTATAGACAGGGAAGGGGATGGACAGGGGAGGAGATAGATAGTGGATTGTATAGACAGGGGAGGGGGTAGACAGGGGAGGGTATGGACAGGGAGAGTCTAGACAGGGGAGGGTATGGACAGGGGAGAGTCTAGACAGGGGAGGGGATGGACAGGGGAGGGTATAGACATGGGGGTACAGACAGGGGAGAGTATAGACAGGGGAGGGTAAAGACAGGGGAGGGTATATACAGGGGAGGGTAAAGACAGGGGAGGGTATAGACAGGGGAGGGTAAAGACAGGGGAGGGTATAGACAGGGGAGGGTATAGACAGGGGAGGGTAAGGACAGGGGAGGGTATAGACAGGGGAGGGTGTAGACTGGGCAGGGTATAGACAGGGGAGGGTATAGACAGGGGAGGGTTAGGACAGGGGAGGGTCAAGACAGGGGAGGGTATAGACAGGGGAGGGTATAGACAGGGGAGGTTATAGACAGGGTGAGGGTAAAGACAGGGGAGGGTATAGACAGGGGAGGGTTAGGACAGGGGAGGGTATAGACAGGGGAGGGTATAGACAGGGGAGGGTAAAGACATGGGGAGTGTAAAGACAGGGGAGGGTATAGACAGGGCAGGGTATAGACATGGGAGGGGATAGACAGGGGAGGGTATAGACAGGGGAAGGATGGACAGGGGAGAGTATAGACAGGGAAGGGGATGGACAGGGGAGGGGATAGACAGTGGAGAGTATAGACAGTGGAGGGTATAGACAGGGGAGGGTTAGGACAGGGGAGGGTATAGACAGGGGAGGGTATAGACAGGGGAGGGTAAAGACAGGGCAGGGTATAGACATGGAGGGGATAGACAGGGGAGGGTATAGACAGGGGAAGGATGGACAGGGGAGAGTATAGACAGGGGAGAGTATAGACAGGGGAGGGGGTAGACAGGGGAGGGTATGGACAGGGGAGAGTCTAGACAGGGGAGGGGATGGACAGGGGAGGGTATAGACATGGGGGGTACAGACAGGGGAGAGTATAGACAGGGGAGGGTAAAGACAGGGGAGGGTATAGACAGGGGAGGGTATAGACAGGGGAGGGTAAAGACAGGGCAGGGTATAGACATGGGAGGGGATAGACAGGGGAGGGTATAGACAGGGGAAGGATGTACAGGGGAGAGTATAGACAGGGGAGAGTATAGACAGGGGAGGGGGTAGACAGGGGAGGGTATGGACAGGGAAGAGTCTAGACAGGGGAGGGTATGGACAGGGGAGAGTCTAGACAGGGGAGGGGATGGACAGGGGAGGGTATAGACATGGGGGGTACAGACAGGGGAGAGTATAGACAGGGGAGGGTAAAGACAGGGGAGGGTATATACAGGAGAGGGTAAAGACAGGGGAGGGTATAGACAGGGGAGGGTAAAGACAGGGGAGGGTATAGACAGGGGAGGGTATAGACAGGGGAGGGTAAAGACAGGGGAGGGTAAAGACAGGGAAGGGTATAGACAGGGGAGGGTAAAGACTGGGGAGGGTAAAGACAGGGGAGGGTATAGACAGGGAAGGGTATAGACATGGGGAGGGGATAGGCAGGGGAGGGTAAGGACAGGGGAGGGTATAGACAGGGAAGGGTAAAGACAGGGGAGGGTATAGACAGGGAGGGTATAGACAGGGGAAGGATGGACAGGGGAGGGTATAGACAGGCGAGGGTATAGACAGGGGAAGGATGGACAGGGGATTGTACAGACAGGGGAGGGTATAGACAGGGGAGGGTAAAGACAGGAGAGGGTATAGACAGGGGAGGGTATAGACAGGGGAGGGTAAAGACAGGAGAGGGTATAGACAGGGGAGGGAATAGACAGGGGAGGGTAAAGACAGGGGAGGGTATAGACAGGGGAGGGTATAGACAGAGGAGGGTAACGACAGGGGAGGGTATAGACAGGGGAGGGTGTAGACAGGGGAGGGTAAAGACAGGGGAGGGTAAAGACAGGGGAGGGTATAGACAGGGGAGGGTAAAGACAGGGGAGGGTATAGACAGGGGAGGGTAAAGACAGGAGAGGGTATAGACAGGGGAGGGAATAGACAGGGGAGGGTAAAGACAGGGGAGGGTTATAGACAGGGGAGGGTATAGACAGAGGAGGGTAAAGACAGGGGAGGGTATAGACAGGGGAGGGTGTAGACAGGGGAGGGTAAAGACAGGGGAGGGTAAAGACAGGGGAGGGTATAGACAGGGGAGGGTAAAGACAGGGGAGGGTGTAGATAGTGGAGGGGATAGACAGTGGAGAGTATAGACAGGGGAGGGGGTAGACAGGGGAGGGTATGGACAGGGGAGGGTATAGACAGGGGAGGGTGTAGACAGGGGAGGGTATAGACAGGGGAGGGTAAAGACAGGGGAGGGTATAGACAGGGGAGGGTAAAGACAGGAGAGGGTATAGACAGGGGAGGGAATAGACAGGGGAGAGAAAAGACAGGGGAGGGTATAGACAGGGGAGGGTATAGACAGAGGAGGGTAAAGACAGGGGAGGGTATAGACAGGGGAGGGTGTAGACAGGGGAGGGTAAAGACAGGGGAGGGTAAAGACAGGGGAGGGTATAGACAAGGGAGGGTAAAGACAGTGGAGGGTATAGACAGGGGAGGGTAAAGACAGGGGAGGGTATAGACAGTGGAGGGTATAGACAGGGGAGGGTATAGACAGGGGAGGGTAAAGACAGGGGAGGGTTTAGACTTGGGAGGGTAAAGACAGGGGAGGGTGTAGATAGGGGAGGGGATAGACAGTGGAGAGTATAGACAGGGGAGGGGGTAGACAGGGGAGGGTATGGACAGGGGAGAGTCTAGACAGGGGAGGGTATGGACAGGGGAGAGTCTAGACAGGGGAGGGGATGGACAGGGAAGGGGAAGGACAGGGGAGGGGTTCGACAGTGGAGAGTATAGACAGGGGAGGGGGTAGACAGGGGAGAGTATAGACAGGGGAGGGGGTCGACAGTGGAGAGTATAGACAGGGGAGGGGGTAGACAGGGGAGAGTATAGACAGGGGAGGGGGTAGACAGGGCAGGGGACTGACAGGGGAGAGTATAGACAGGGGAAGGGGTAGACAGGGGAGGGGTTGGACGGGGGAGGGGTTACCTTGTTCCTGCAAAATTGCCCAGTGGAGATTAGAATCTTTTGGCTATTGTTTCTTACGTTCCACTCCGTCTAGGATAAATTTATCATCATCAGTGTGGACAGGCTTCTGATACAGTTGACATTGCGTCAAAACAATGCCAGTTGCCTGGCAAAATGGCAGAACAGCACAGGGAAACAGAGCAGATCTGATCATGCTGTCATTAGAACACATTCTCCCTCAGGGTTCTAGAATCATGGTTGACAAATGACACCGGTCAGGCCGGTCGTTCACATGACAATCATTATCCCAAGATGCCACGGTTCTCATGAAACCCCACAATCTGCCCAAAAAGACAAGCCAACCAACCATTGAGACCTAGTCCTTCCGTTTTCCATCTAGACTAATTTCTCCAGCTTAATGTTTTGTATCACAACTATTTGAATCCCCAGAAGTCTGCCTTGCAGTTGAGTCTTCCAGACACTAATGTTTTAGTTTCAAGGTTCATAGCGGGAAGAGAGACAATTTTCCAGACACGACTCTCAAGGACACCAGGAAGTTATAAATGAAACACTGGTGATTGAAGGGGATTGAACAGCTTGGGGCTGAACAGCTGTATGGGATAGCAGCTGTACATATGTACTGGGGATCACTGCTATTCCTCTGTGGCAACAAAGCAAACAGACAGAGAGAAACTCCAGGAGAAATTATACAAATCAGATGATTATCCCAAGGACAGGGGCGGGTTATGATGGCCCCTCAGAGACAACTACACAAAGCCGGGAGAACTCTAGGGGGACATGTTTATTTATGTGACCTTTAACCCCTGTGTACACTCACACACACACACACACACACACACACACACACACACACACACACACACACACACACACACACACACACACACACACACACACACACACACACACACACACACACACACACACACACACACACACACCCTTCCCAAATCCCCCTATTAAACTAGTTTCAACAACATGCAGGAAGTATCCAGCTCAACAATATGACTAATTGGCTTTAAAAGGTCATTTTTGCTGTACTTTCAATGGATAGGTAAATTACTGTAGCGTTCCAAAACTGGACAGCGATCATCTCAATATGCAAAGTCAGAGTTTAAACGGTGTAATCCCTTTTTTTCAGTCATTCTATCTCTATTTATTTGTGTTTAGTTATCTATCCATCTTTGTCAACAGATCATGTTCTTCTGCTCAACAGTCCGAAGCCAATGATCTGACTGTAAGCCAACCACTGACCTGTAGCTACAGATGTAGGGTCTTACTTTCAGACAGTTTGCCACAGCAGGAAAATAATCCTGCAGCAATAGGAAATGTGAATTATTGTGTGGATTATAATTAATGGACATTTTCTGTTTGTGCAAATCACGTCTGATATTTTAATGTGGAAATTAACTTTAGAAGCCTACGAATACACTATACGTTTGCATTTCCTGCTGTGCGGGACAAATCTCAGCAACAAAAGAGTGATCAAATTAAGATGCTACATCTGTATGATAAATCGCTGTGGGTTTTCAGTTAGAAACCCTTTTCTCTTGCATGTTAATGGGAAACAGAGGAATGATAGTGACAAAGTATTACTCAGCCGTGGAATGAAACAAACCAGCAATGCGATGTTGCTATAACCTGGAACAGTGAGTCGGCCAGACCCTCATACAAGATGAATTACTCAGGCCAGCTATCTGAAGGAGGGAATTCATCTCCAGCCCCAACAACAAGCACCACTTCACCACTTCCTCCGTCTCTAATTCGCTGAGTAAACTTTTATTTAATAACTTCATGGTGTTTTGGGGTCATGACAGAGAAGTCCCAGAGGACTCAACAGACAAGCCATCCAACAACAGAGTGGGTGGGTGCTTATATTTGTCCTATGTATAACATTGTTGCATTTAGTTTGATATTTGTCCTATATATAACATTGTTTTTTATTTATTTTACCTTTATTTAACTAGGCAAGTCAGTTAAGAACAAATTCTTATTTTCAATGATGGCCTAGGAACAGTGGGTTAACTGCCTGTTCAGGGGCAGAACGACAGATTTGTACCTTGTACCACTTAGTTTTATATTTGTCCTATATATAACATTGTAGCATTTAGTTTGATATTTGTCCTATATATGTTACGGGATTCTTCCGTCGAAGGAGAGGCGGACCAAATTGCAGCGCGGTTATTTCGATACATGTTTAATAAAAGATAAACATGAACAAAACGTAACGTGAAAACCTAAACAGCCTTATCTGGTGCAAACAAACACTGAGACAGGAACAATCACCCACAAAATCCAACACCAAACAGGCTACCTAAATATGGTTCCCAATCAGAGACAATGACTAACACCTGCCTCTGATTGAGAACCATATCAGGCCAAACACAGAAACAGACAAACTAGACACACAACATAGAATGCCCACTCAGATCACACCCTGACCAAACAAAACATAGAAACATACAAAGCAAACTATGGTCAGGGTGTGACAATATATAACGTTGTAGCATTTAGTTTGATATTTGTCCTATATATAACATTGTAGCATTTAGTTTGATATTTGTCCTATATATAACGTTGTAGCATTTAGTTTTATATCTATCCTATATATAACGTTGTGCCAGAGAGAGCTTTGCAGGTATTATCATTGAAGAGGGCTTGAGTCCCATGTGTTGTGTAATCGTATTGATATCTCTCTATCGGGTTTGACTCGGCACCACATCAATCCGTGCTTGCTAAGGGGGATGGAGGGGAGGGAGGGAGAAGGGGGGTGGGGCGGATGGGGGGTTATCAAGCATTGTGCCTCCTCCATCTCGCCTCTGCATGAATGCAAAACAAATCGATTTTCTGTGAACCACTCAGAGGGCTCCTCATGTCTTTTTATCTCACCTTTTCTCTTTTTTCATCTTGCTGGTTTCTTATTAACCTGTTCAACACCACCAAGCTTCTTATTAACCTGTTCAACACCACCAACCTTCCTATTAACCTCTTCAACACCACCACACTTCTTATTAACCTGTTCAACACCGCCAAGCTTCTTATTAACCTGTTCAACACCACCAAAGCTTCTTATTAACCTGTTCAACACCACCAAGCTTCTTATTAACCTGTTCAACACCACCAACCTTCCTATTAACCTGTTCAACACCACCAAGCTTCTTATTAACCTGTTCAACACCATCAAGCTTCTTATTAACCTGTTCAACACCACCAACCTTCCTGTTAACCTGTTCAACACCGCCAAGCTACTTATTAACCTGTTCAACACCACCAAGCTTCTTATTAACCTGTTCAACACCACCACGCTTCTTATTAACCTGTTCAACACCACCACACTTCTTATTAACCTGTTCAACACCGCCAAGCTTCTTATTAACCTGTTCAACACCACCAAGCTTCTTATTAACCTGTTCAACACCACCAACCTTCTTATTTACCTGTTCAACACCGCTAAGCTTTTTATTAACCTGTTCAACACCGCCAAGCTTCTTATTAACCTGTTCAACACCGCCAAGCTTCTTATTAACCTGTTCAACACCGCCAAGCTACTTATTAACCTGTTCAACACCACCAAGCTACTTATTAACCTGTTCAACACCACCAAGCTTCTTATTAACCTGTTCAACATCACCACACTTCTTATTAACCTGTTCAACACCGCCAAGCTTCTTATTAACCTGTTCAACACCGCCAAGCTTCTTATTAACCTGTTCAACACCGCCAAGCTACTTATTAACCTGTTCAACACCACCAAGCTTCTTATTAACCTGTTCAACGTCACCACACTTCTTATTAACCTGTTCAACACCGCCAAGCTTCTTATTAACCTGTTCAACACCGGCAAGCTTCTTATTAACCTGTTCAACACCTTCAAGCTTCTTATTAACCTGTTCAACACCGCCAAGCTACTTATTAACCTGTTCAACACCACCACGCTTCTTATTAACCTGTTCAACACCAACAACCTTCTTATTAACCTGTTCAACACCACCACGCTTCTTATTAACCTGTTCAACACCACCAACCTTCTTATAAACCTGTTCAACAATGCCAAGCTTCTTATTAACCTGTTCAACACCGCTAAGCTTTTTATTAACCTGTTCAACACCACCACACTTCTTATTAACCTGTTCGACACCACCAACCTTCTTATTAACCTGTTCAACAACGCAAAGCTTCTTATTAACCTGTTCAACACCGACAAGCTTCTTATTAACCTCTTCAACACCGACAAGCTTCTTATTAACCTGTTCAACACCGCCAAGCTTCTTATTAACCTGTTCAACACCGCCAAGCTACTTATTAACCTGTTCAACACCACCAAGCTTCTTATTAACCTGTTCAACATCACCACACTTCTTATTAACCTGTTCAACACCGCCAAGCTTCTTATTAACCTGTTCAACACCGCCAAGCTTCTTATTAACCTGTTCAACACCGCCAAGCTACTTATTAACCTGTTCAACACCACCAAGCTTCTTATTAACCTGTTCAACGTCACCACACTTCTTATTAACCTGTTCAACACCGCCAAGCTTCTTATTAACCTGTTCAACACCGCCAAGCTTCTTATTAACCTGTTCAACACCTTCAAGCTTCTTATTAACCTGTTCAACACCGCCAAGCTACTTATTAACCTGTTCAACACCACCACGCTTCTTATTAACCTGTTCAACACCAACAACCTTCTTATTAACCTGTTCAACACCACCACGCTTCTTATTAACCTGTTCAACACCACCAACCTTCTTATAAACCTGTTCAACAATGCCAAGCTTCTTATTAACCTGGTCAACACCGCTAAGCTTTTTATTAACCTGTTCAACACCACCACACTTCTTATTAACCTGTTCGACACCACCAACCTTCTTATTAACCTGTTCAACAACGCGAAGCTTCTTATTAACCTGTTCAACATCACCAACCTACTTATTAACCTGTTCAACACCGCTAAGCTTCTTATTAACCTGTTCAACACCGACAAGCTTCTTATTAACCTCTTCAACACCGACAAGCTTCTTATTAACCTGTTCAACACAGCCACGCTTCTTATTAACCTGTTCGACACCACCACGCTTCTTATGAACCTGTTCAAGACCACCAACCTTCTTATTAACCTGTTCAACAACGCCAAGCTTCTTATTAACCTGTTCAACATCACCAACCTTTTTATTAACCTGTTCAACACCGCTAAGCTTCTTATTAACCTGTTCAACACCGCCACGCTTCTTATTAACCTCTTCAACACCGACAAGCTTCTTATTAACCTGTTCAACACCGACAAGCTTCTTATTAACCTCTTCAACACCGACAAGCTTCTTATTAACCTGTTCAACACCGCCAAGCTTCTTATTAACCTGTTCAACACCGCCAAGCTACTTATTAACCTGTTCAACACCACCAAGCTTCTTATTAACCTGTTCAACATCACCAACCTTTTTATTAACCTGTTCAACAACACCAAGCTTCTTATTAACCTGTTCAACATCACCAACCTACTTATTAACCTGTTCAACACCGCTAAGCTTCTTATTAACCTGTTCAACACCACCAAGCTTCTTATTAACCTGTTCAACAATGCCAAGCTTCTTATTAACCTCTTCAACATCACCAACCTACTTATTAACCTGTTCAACACCGCTAAGCTTCTTATTAACCTGTTCAACACCACCAAGCTTCTTATTAACCTGATCAACACCAACAACATTCTTATTAACCTGTTCAACACCACCACACTTCTTATTAACCTGTTCAACACCACCAACCTACTTATGAACCTGTTCAACACCGCTAAGCTTCTTATTAACCTGTTCAACACCGCTAAGCTTCTTATTAACCTGTTCAACACCGACAAGCTTCTTATTAACCTGTTCAACACCACCAAGCTTCTTATTAACCTGTTCAACACCACCAAGCTTCTTATTAACCTGTTCAACACCACCACGCTTCTTATTAACCTCTTCAACACCGACAAGCTTCTTATTAACCTGTTCAACACCACCACACTTCTTATTAACCTGTTCAACACCACCAACCTTCTTATTAACCTGTTCAACACCAACAACATTCTTATTAACCTGTTCAACACCACCACACTTCTTATTAACCTGTTCAACACCACCAAGCTTCTTATTAACCTGTTCAACACCACCAAGTTCAGTGTTAAGACATTCACATGCAATCCAAAATAGATAGAGTAGCATGGTATTGGCAAGATAATGAGCCTTGTAGGATGCAGCCATATAGGATAAAGCATTATAGGATAATAATGTATTTATTTAATTAACTAAGCAAGTCAGTTAAGAACAAATTCTTATTTTCAATGACGGCCTAGGAACAACGGGGTAACTGCCTTGTTCAGGTGCAGAATGACAGATTTTTACCTTGTCAGCTCAGGGATTTGATCTTGCAACCTTCCTGTTACAAGTCCAACACTCAAACCACTAGGCTACCTGCCACCCCAAGGATACAGCCTTATAGGATACAGCCTTATCGGATACAGCCTTATAGGATACAGCCTTATAGGATACAGCCTCATAGGATACAGCCTTATACAGCTCCTAGGATACAGCCTTATAGGATACAGTCTTATGGGGTACAGCCTTCTGGGATACAGCCTCATAGGATACAGCCTTATAGGATACAGCCTTATAGGATACAGCCTTATAGGATGCAGCCTAATGGGATACAGCCTTATAGGATACAGCCTCATAGGATACAGCCTTACAGGATACAGCCTCACAGGATACAGCCTCATAGGATACAGCCTCATAGGATACAGCCTCACAGGATACAGCCTCATAGGATACAGCCTCACAGGATACAGCCTCACAGGATACAGCCTCACAGGATACAGCCTCATAGGATACAGCCTCATAGGATACAGCCTTATAGGATACAGCCTTACAGGATACAGCCTTATAGAATATTGTTAATGATGCCAATAATGTACTGGGGTGATGTCAGAAGGTGTTAGTGTGCAACCACATGGGACCAATTAGAAGGCACCTAACCACTATTACTAGGTAGGGGGATTATCTATTGGTCATCTTTATGGAAGACTTTCAGAGAGAGGGCTTTACATGTCTACTACTACAGTGTGTGTAGGGGTTTTGACCTTAAGGGTGTGTGTGTGTGTATGTGTTTGTGTGATTTATTTTGCGTGTGTTTCTTTTAGTGTGCGTGTGTGTGAGCATGTGTGTGTGATGTACGGTGCCTTAGGAAAGTAGTCAGACCCTTTGACTTTTTCCACATTTTGTTATGTTACAGCCTTATTCTAAAATGGCTTAAATAAAACACATCCTCATCAATCTACATACAATACCCCACAATGACACTGCAAAAACAGAAATAGCTTATTTACATAAGTATTCAGACCCTTTGCTATAAGACTTAAAATTGAGCTCAAGGTGCATCCTGTTTCCATTGATCATCCTTGAGATGTTTGTACAACTTGATTGGAGTCCAACTGTGGCACCATCCCTATGGTGAAGCGTGGTGGTGGCAGCATCATGCTATTGGGATGGTGTTCAGCAGCAGGGACTGGGAGACTAGTCAGGATCGAGGCAAAGATGAACGCAGCAAAGTACATGAAAACCTGCTCCAGAGCGCTCAGGACCTCAGACTGGGGAAAAGGTTTACCTTCCAACAGGACCACGACCCTAAGCACACAGCCAAGACAGCACAGGAGTGGCTTCAGGACAAGTCTCTGAATGTTCTTGATTGGCCCAGCCAGAGCCCGGGCTTGAACCTGATCTAAAATCTCTGGAGAGACCTGAAAATAGCTGTGCAGCGATCCAGCCATCCTACCTGACAGAGCTTGACAGGATCTGCAGAGAGGAATGGGAGAAACTCTCCAAATAGAGGTGTGCCAAGATTGTAGCTTGTAGAAAACTCAATGCTGTTATCACTGTCAAACTTCAACAAAGTACTGAGTAGAGGGTCTGAATACTTATGTAAATGTGATATTTCATATTTTTTTTTACATTTTCAAAAAATTTAAAATAAAACAGATGTTGCTTTGTCATTATGGGGTATTATGGTTAGTTTGATGAGGATGATTATTATAATTTGGAAAAAGTCAAGAGGTCTGAATACTTTCCAAATGCATTGTATGTCTCCATAAGAAACACAACTTGCATTCTCCTCTCCCACTCATCAACAGAGTGAATGTAAACAGAGCCCCAGCCAGACCCTTATGGGGCCATATATCAGCCCTATGGGATCCCACAGATAAACACATGGAAGCGATCTACATTATATGTTAGATCATGCATGACGGGTTAACGTACTTCTGGAGGTCAGGTGGAGTGTCACTGCACCACACTCAGTCTCCTCTCTGGAGGAGCTCTGGAGGATCTGGAGGAGGCATGGACTCCAGCCTGATGAATGGGACAGTGTGTCGTGGACAGGACAGCTAGAGTTAAAGGGACTGTGTGTCAAATCAAATCAAATTTATTTATATAGCCCTTCGTACATCAGCTGATATCTCAAAGTGCTGTACAGAAACCCAGCCTAAAACCCCAAACAGCAAGCAATGCAGGTGGAGAAGCACGGTGGCTAGGAAAAACTCCCTAGAAAGGCCAATACCTAGGAAGAAACCTAGAGAGGAACCAGGCTATGTGGGGTGGCCAGTCCTCTTCTGGCTGTGCCGGGTGGAGATTATAACAGAACATGGTCAAGATGTTCAATGTTCATAAATGACCAGCATGGTCGAATAATAATAAGGCAGAACAGTTGAAACTAGAGCAGCAGCACAGTCAGGTGGAAGTTGAAACTGGAGCAGCAGCATGGCCAGGTAGACTGGGGACAGCAAGGAGTCATCATGTCAGGTAGTCCTGGGGCATGGTCCTAGGGCTCAGGTCAGTTGAAACTGGAACAGCAGCATGGCCAGGTGGACTGGGGACAGCAAGGAGTCATCATGTCAGGTAGTCCTGGGGCATGGTCCTAGGGCTCAGGTCCTCCGAGAGAGAGAAAGAAAGAGAGAAGGAGAGAATTAGAGAACGCACACTTAGATTCACACAGGACACCGAATAGGACAGGAGAAGTACTCCAGATATAACAAACTGACCCCAGCCCCCCGACACATAAACTACTGCAGCATAAATACTGGAGGCTGAGACAGGAGGGGTCAGGAGACACTGTGGCCCCATCCGAGGACACCCCCGGACAGGGCCAAACAGGAAGGATATAACCCCACCCACTTTGCCAAAGCACAGCCCCCACACCACTAGAGGGATATCTTCAACCACCAACTTACCATCCTGAGACAAGGCTGAGTATAGCCCACAAAGATCTCCGCCACGGCACAACCCAAGGGGGGGGGGGGGGGCGCCAACCCAGACAGGATGACCACAACAGTGAATCAACCCACTCAGGTGACGCACCCCCTCCAGGGACAGCATGAGAGAGCCCCAGCAAGCCGGTGACTCAGCCCCTGTAATAGGGTTAGAGGCAGAGAATCCCAGTGGAAAGAGGGGAACCGGCCAGGCAGAGACAGCAAGGGCGGTTCGTTGCTCCAGAGCCTTTCCGTTCACCTTCCCACTCCTGGGCCAGACTACACTCAATCATATGACCCACTGAAGAGATGAGTCTTCAGTAAAGACTTAAAGGTTGAGACCGAGTTTGCGTCTCTGACATGGGTAGGCAGACCGTTCCATAAAAATGGAGCTCTATAGGAGAAAGCCCTGCCTCCAGCTGTTTGCTTTGAAATTCTAGGGACAATTAGGAGGCCTGCGTCTTGTGACCGTAGCGTACGTATAGGTATGTACGGCAGGACCAAATCAGAGAGATATGTAGGAGCAAGCCCATGTAATGCTTTGTAGGTTAGCAGTAAAACCTTGAAATCAGCCCTTGCTTTGACAGGAAGCCAGTGTAGAGAGGCTAGCACTGGAGTAATATGATCAAATTTTTTGGTTCTAGTCAGGATTCTAGCAGCCGTATTTAGCACTAACTGAAGTTTATTTAGTGCTTTATCCGGGTAGCCGGAAAATAGAGCATTGCAGTAGTCTAACCTAGAAGTGACAAAAGCATGGATTAATTTTTCTGCATCATTTTTGGACAGAAAGTTTCTGATTTTTGCAATGTTACGTAGATGGAAAAAAGCTGTCCTCGAAATGGTCTTGATATGTTCTTCAAAAGAGAGATCAGGGTCCAGAGTAACGCCGAGGTCCTTCACAGTTTTATTTGAGACGACTGTACAACCATTAAGATTAATTGTCAGATTCAACAGAAGATCTCTTTGTTTCTTGGGACCTAGAACAAGCATCTCTGTTTTGTCCGAGTTTAATAGTAGAAAGTTTGCAGCCATCCACTTCCTTATGTCTGAAACACATGCTTCTAGCGAGGGCAATTTTGGGGCTTCACCATGTTTCATTGAAATGTACAGCTGTGTGTCATCCGCATAGCAGTGAAAGTTTACATTATGTTTTCGAATAACATCCCCAAGAGGTAAAATATATAGTGAAAACAATAGTGGTCCTAAAACGGAACATTGAGGAACACCGAAATTTACAGTTGATTTGTCAGAGGACAAACCATTCACAGAGACAAACTGATATCTTTCCGACAGATAAGATCTAAACCAGGCCAGAACATGTCCGTGTAGACCAATTTGGGTGACTCCTGTGTCGTGGACAGGAGAGCTAGAGTTGTAGACATAAAGGGTTCGTCTGTCTAATAACAGCAGTATCTCAGAGGCTGTGTGATGAGGCCATCTTAGCTTTGAACGTGGCTTGAAGGTCCGTCAAACATCCGTGCGTATTGGGTATAAAATACTGATGCTCCTTGGTCGGCCAGACAATACTGAAGTGTAGGAGACGATGAGATGTTTCTCTCAGTGCTGTTCAGCAGGTATCCCAACACAAACCACGCAGCTCAGACACAAACTATAATAACCTGGTTATGTTCTCTGTGAGCTGTGGAAGGCTACTGTTGGTACCATAAGTGATGTCTAAATGAGGGGGGGGGGGGGTTGTGCAGGGGGGCTGATGGTTAGCTTTAAGATGGACGTAGGGGGAACAGTCACTGTACTAATTACAGATGGAGGGAGGGGAAGAGGATCAGCCCATGAATAGAGTATATTTTCGGTAGTGTTAACATTCTGTCATAAAGAGCACTTGTTCAACTTCATAAAAACATGTTTTCCATCTCAAGGGGTAAAACTGAAAAGACTATAGTTAGTGTAATTAAAGTGACATTAAAGTTACAAGGTTGACCGTAACAGGGTTGACTGTTAAAAGATTGACTGTAACAAGGTTGACTGTAACATGGTTGAGGTTTTCTTAAATCAGCTATAAATCCCCTTGTGGCAGGGGGAATGGAAGCTTATTGTGTGCAACAAGGAGGGGAAATTTAATATAAACTTCACCCCAAAAAAAGAAATAGTTGAAACATGCCTAGCCTATCTATCTATGGGCAACATGGTTGACGTGTTATGTTCGACACGCTCAGTTTTCCACAACAAAACACCAGAAAAGCTCACCTGGTTCTACACTGGGATTTGACTATTAGATGTTCGATGTTTCTTCAAAATTGTATAATTTAAATTGGAATCATTTTCCCATATTAAAAAGGGAGTTCAGTTCAGGTAACAGGGTTGACCTTAAAACCTGTTTGGGCTAGGGGGCAGCATTTTCACATTTGAATGAAAAGCGTGCCCAGAGTAAACTGTGTGCTACTCAGTCCCCATTGCTAATATATGCATATTATTAGTAGATATCGATAGAACCACTCAGAAGTTTCTAAAGCTGTTTGAATGATGTCTGTGAGTATAACAGAACTCATATGGCATGGGAACACCTGAGAAAAAAAATCTAACCAGAAAGTGGGAAATCTGAGGTTGGTCGTTTTTCAACTCATTCCCTATTGAAGATACAGTGGGATATTGTTCATGTTGCACTTCCTAAGGATTCCACTAGATGTCATTAGTCTTTAGAACCTTGTTTGATGCTTCTACTGTAAAGGAGGGGGGAATGGGAGCTGGATGAGTCAGTGGTCTGGCAGAGTGCCACGAGCTCGTGACGAGCGTTCATGTGCTTTTCTACAGACAAAGGAATTCTCCGGTTGGAACATTATTTAAGATGTATGACAAAAACATCCTAAAGATTGATTCTATACATCGTTTGACATGTTTCTGCAAATTAAACTATGACTTTTCATCTGAACTTTTGCCTGGACCTGCCCGGTCCAGGAGTTATTTGGACATAATTGATGGACTTTATGGAACAAATCAAACATTTATTGTGGAACTGGGATTCCTGGGAGTGCATTCTGATGAAGATCATCAAAGGTATGTGAATATGTGAGTATGTGGCTATTTCTGGCTTCTGTTGACTCCAACATGGCCGATATCTTTTTGGGTTGTGTTGGTCTCTGAGCGCCGTCCTCAGATTATTGCACGGTTTGCTTTTTCCGTTAAGTTTTTTTGTAATCTGACACAGCGGTTGCATTAAGGAGAAATATATATTTAATTCCGTGAATAACACTTGTATCTTTTATCAATGTTTATTATGAGTATTTCTGTAAATTGATGTGGCTCTGTGCAAATTCACGGGATGTTTTGGAGACAAAGCCAAATGTAAACTGAGGTTTTAGTTTGATCGAACAAAACAAACATGTATTGGGTAACATGTTGTCCCGGGAGTGTCATCTGATGAAGAATATCAAAGGTTAGTGATTCATTTTATCTCTATTTCTGCTTTTTGTGACTCCTCTCTTTGGTTGGAAAATCGCTGTATGCTTTCTGTGACTAGTTGCTGACCTAACATAATGATATGTTCTGCTTTCGCCGAAAAGCTTTTTTGAAATCGGAACCTAGACAGGTTAAAAAGAGGGACAGACATAAATGAATCACTAATCACATTGAATAATTAATCATCAGAAATTACTTTTTCAAAGCAAGAACATAACCAGGGCATTGCAATGATGGTGAAAACTTGGAGAAATATTGGGGTTGTGTGAGTTAAAATCTTCCTGGAAGTCAGAAAAACAAGATGATGGACATATCAAAATGCTGCAACTTTGGCAAGTCTTTATTCATATTTATTCATATCAGACATTTAATTTTCCACGTGGTCTATATTAAGGGTCACTTCATTTAATATAACAGGCTTTAAAAATGCAATATTGGTGCACAATTTCTACTTAAAACATCAAAGGGGTGCAAAATGTACTCTTCGTGGAACGACCCAAAAGCAACTGCTCGCTCTGATTACCGGACAGATCGATGAATACTAAACACAACCTGGAGGAGAGAACGGGGGATAGAGAGAGAGAGGAAGAGGGGTGAAGAGAGAGCAAGAGAGAGAGAGAGGGGGGGGGGGGGGGGATGGAGAGGGGAGGGATTTACAGACAGAGTTAAGGTTGGAGAGAGAGGGTTGGAGGGAGAGATAGACAGATTGTGGGATTGTGGGAGGATAGAGAGGCCTGAAGCCCAAAGCCTTCACGCATAGGACAACACAGCTGAGACACAGAGGGGGAGGGCTAGATCAAGAGGGGGCTAGATCGAGGGCTAGATTGCTAGATCGAGGGCTAGATTGCTCCCTGGCAGACTAAATAACTTTTTTGCCTGCTTTGAGGACAATACAGTGCCACTGACACGGCCTGCAACGAAAACATGCGGACTCTCCTTCACTGCAGCCGAGGTGAGTAAGACATTTAAACGTGTTAACCCTCGCAAGGCTGCAGGCCCAGACGGCATCCCCAGCCGCGCCCTCAGAGCATGCGCAGACCAGCTGGCCGGTGTGTTTACGGACATATTCAATCAATCCCTATACCAGTCTGCTGTTCCCACATGCTTCAAGAGGGCCACCATTGTTCCTGTTCCCAAGAAAGCTAAGGTAACTGAGCTAAACGACTACCGTCATCATGAAGTGCTTTGAGAGACTAGTCAAGGACCATATCACCTCCACCCTACCTGACACCCTAGACCCACTCCAATTTGCTTACCGCCCAAATAGGTCCACAGACGATCCACAGACGATGCAATCTCAACCACACTGCACACTGCCCTAACCCATCTGGACAAGAGGAATACCTATGTGAGAATGCTGTTCATCGACTACAGCTCGACATTTAACACCATAGTACCCTCCAAGCTCGTCATCAAGCTCGAGACCCTGGGTCTCGACCCCGCCCTGTGCAACTGGGTACTGGACTTCCTGACGGGCCGCCCCCAGGTGGGAGGCTGAAGAAATTCAGCTTGTCACCAAAAGCACTCACAAACTTCTACAGATGCACAATCGAGAGCATCCTGGCGGGCTGTATCACCGCCTGGTACGGCAATTGCTCCGCCCACAACCGTAAGGCTCTCCAGAGGGTAGTGAGGTCTGCACAACGCATCACCGGGGGCAAACTACCTGCCCTCCAGGACACCTACACCACCCGATGTTACAGGAAGGCCACAAAGATCATCAAGGACAACAACCACCCGAGCCACTGCCTGTTCACCCCGCTATCATCCAGAAGGCGAGGTCAGTACAGGTGCATCAAAGCTGGGACCGAGAGACTGTAAAACAGCTTCTATCTCAAGGCCATCAGACTGTTAAACAGCCACCACTAACATTGAGTGGCTGCTGCCAACACACTGACTCAACTCCAGCCACTTTAATAATGGGAATTGATGGGAAATGATGTAAAATATATCACTAGCCACTTTAAACAATGCTACCTAATATAATGTTACTTACCCTACATTATTTATCTCACATGCATACGTATATACTGTACTCTATATCATCGACTGCATCCTTATGTAATACATGTATCACTAGCCACTTTAACTATGCCACTTTGTTTACATACTCATCTCATATGTATATACTGTACTCGATACCATCTACTGTATCTTGCCTATGCCACTCTGTACCATCACTCATTCATATATCTTTATGTACATATTCTTTATCCCCCTACACTTGTGTGTATAAGACAGTAGTTTTGGAATTGTTAGTTAGATTTACTTGTTGGTTATTATTGCATTGTCAGAACTAGAAGCACAAGCATTTCGCAACACTCGCATTAACATCTGCTAACCATGTGTATGTGACAAATACATTTGATTTGATTTGATTTTGATTTGATTTGTATATATATAATATGACATTTGTAATGTCTTTATTGTTTTGAAACTTCTGTATGTGTAATGTTTACTGTTAATTTTTATTGTTTATTTCACTTTTGTATATTATCGACCTCACTTGCTTTAGCAATGTTAACACATGTTTCCCATGCCAATAAAGCCCTTGAATTGAATTGAGAGAGAGAGAGAGAGAGAGAGAGAGAGAGAGAGAGAGAGAGAGAGAGAGAGAACTTGCTTGTCAACAGTGTGGTAATCATATTCA
Organism: Oncorhynchus kisutch; assembly: GCF_002021735.2. Taxonomy (NCBI): domain Eukaryota; kingdom Metazoa; phylum Chordata; class Actinopteri; order Salmoniformes; family Salmonidae; genus Oncorhynchus; species Oncorhynchus kisutch. The sequence continues at coordinate 26,061,459 of NC_034188.2, forward strand.
CAAGTTGAGTTTTTGCAGACACAGCAGAGTAAGCAGTGTTGTGAATCCTTAACAGAACAGCCCAAAGAGACAACAGACATGTCTCACTGAAGCACAGCAGCACATTGGACACAGGCGGTCCCCCTACCTGCTGGTGGATAGAACAACTAGGCAAAGTCAAAAATGGCTGACATGAAAGATGGGAGGAAATAGTCAAACCACGATTACTGGAGTTTTTAAACTGCTTACGTGGTCAATTTTCAAAGCTGCACTTGTAATGCAGAAAGTCTCATAATCAAAACGTATTGAATTAATTGTGTTCGAAGACATCTTTCACCACACAACCATTGATCCAAAATGATCTGTGAAATATCATGAGAATATTGATTTAATCACCACAACATAATAATATCTTCTCAATTGAGTTATTTTGACAACCAGTTAATCCAATAGAGACAAATATAATATACCTGTTTCAAAATGTCCCTTTGAATTTAGTATGCTACAGTACTGTCAATTACATTACATGACACTGTTCTCACATTAGGAAATACACCCATTAAACTTGTCTGAACATCACATTTCCATCATTTATATCCCATGTGTGATCAGAGGTGTGATCATTCAAGACACCTTTCACAATCGTTGAAGCAAAATATAAATCTATCGTTCAGATGGAACATAATTGTACTGTAATCAAATGAAAAATGAAATAGGAATCTGAGAAACATAAGAGGCACTAGTTTTAGGAGGCACTAGTTTGCATCAAGCCTGTTCAAGCCTGATTCTAGATGACCAGATAGCTAGCAACAATGACAAGAAGCTGCCTTGTGGGGAATCTTAGATGACTAGTTTCAGCTAGTTTCATCTTGTTCTTGATACCATGTCCTGTTCAGAAGTGTTGCTAATGCTAATATGGCAAAACATTTGCTAACTAGCTAACCAGCAACTGTAAAGATGTATTCGAAAGACAGCAAGTGCTCATTGAGCAAATATATTTGTTTTCAATAAACATTGGAGACTAAATATAGTTTACATGTTGTCAACAATCTAAGCCAACCCTGTCTATTTTACCCCATATTTGCACACACATCGGTTTTGTTGCTATACAACCAAACCGTCTATAGGTTCTCATTGACATCGCAGTAAATGTCCTCATTGTTCACGCACCTGGTAAAAACCTTATGGCATGGCGAATCCAAGCCTGACATAGATCTGCATTGATGTCATTTCATGTCTCATCCATGGACAGAAGAAGGGCGGTACGCTCATGTATTGTAATCGTGCATTGTATTTTACAGTATTGTATTGTACTTATGTATTGTAGTGGTCCTGTACGTGACTCAGTTCGTAAGACCAGCAACACCAGACTTACTGTTGTCACTTGGGATAAAAGCATCTGCTAACTAAGTGGCATGTATTGCGGTATTACAATTCTGTACTGGCCAATACAATACAATACCGAATTGTAAAGCAGGGTGAACCCCTAGCCTTTTCCTGCATCATTTCATAATTAATACAGATATTATCCAGTGTTTCTATGACAAACAGTTTTTGTAAGGTGTGCGTGTTGGTGGCAAGGAAGTCAGGTGCAGGACAACGAACTTGGTATAAATGGAGCCATTTAATGAGAACTCACAAACTCCAAAAAACAAAATATACAAAAAATAATACAATTAGTACAAAACCCATCATGCACCAACACATACTAGCACTAACGTACAATCAAACAATCTCCAAAAAGGACATGAGGGGAAACAGAGGGTTAAATACACAACATGTTATTGATGGGATTGGAACCAGGTGTGAAGGAAGACAAGACAAAACCAATGGTTTTATGAAAAATGGATCAGTGATGGCTAGAAGATCGGTGATGTCGACCGCCGAACACCGCCCGAACAGAGATGGCCGCCTCGCTTAGCGTTCCTAGGAAACTATGCAGTTTTTAGTTTTTTTACGTGTTATTTCTTACATTAGTACCCCAGGTCATCCTAGGTTTCATTACATACAGTCGAGAAGAACTACTGAATATAAGATCAGCGTCAACTCACCATCAGTACGACCAAGAATATGTTTTTCGCGACGCGGATCCTGTGTTCTGCCTCTCAAACAGGACAACGGAATGCATCCCATGCAACGACCCAAAAAAACGTCTCCGAAAAAGAGGGAAACGAGGCGGTCTTCTGGTCAGACTCCGGAGACGGGCACATCGTGCACCACTCCCTAGCATTCTTCTCGCCAATGTCCAGTCTCTTGACTACAAGGTTGATGAAATCCGAGCAAGGGTAGCATTCCAGAGGGACATCAGAGACTGTAACGTTCTTTGCTTCACGGAAACATGGCTCACTGGAGAGACGCTATCGGAGGCGGTGCAGCCAGCGGGTTTCTCCTCGCATCGCCCCGACAGAAACAAACATCTTTCTGGTAAGAAGAGGGGCGGGGGCGTATGCCTTATGGCTAACGAGACATGGTGTGATGAAAGAAACATACAGGAACTCAAATCCTTCTGTTCACCTGATTTAGAATTCCTCACAATCAAATGTAGACCGCATTATCTACCAAGAGAATTCTCTTCAATTATAATCACAGCCGTATATATCCCCCCCAAGCAGACACATCGATGGCTCTGAACGAACTTTATTTGACTCTTTGCAAACTGGAATCCATTTATCTGGAGGCTGCATTCATTGTAGCTGGGGATTTTAACAAGGCTAATCTGAAAACAAGACTCCCTAAATTTTATCAGCATATCGATTGCGCAACCAGGGGTGGAAAAACCTTGGATCATTGTTACTCTAACTTCCGCGACGCATATAAGGCCCTGCCCCGCCCTCCTTTCGGAAAAGCTGACCACGACTCCATTTTGTTGATCCCTGCCTACAGACAGAAACTAAAACAAGAGGCTCCCACGCTGAGGTCTGTCCAACGCTGGTCCGACCAAGCTGACTCCACACTCCAAGACTGCTTCCATCACGTGGACTGGGATATGTTTTGTATTGCGTCAGTTAACAATATTGAATACGCTGATTCGGTGTGCGAGTTCATTAGAAAGTGCGTTGAAGATGTCGTTCCCATAGCAACGATTAAAACATTCCCTAACCAGAAACCGTGGATTGATGGCAGCATTAGCGTGAAACTGAAAGCGCGAACTACTGCTTTTAATCAGGGCAAGGTGACTGGTAACATGACCGAATACAAACAGTGCAGCTATTCCCTCCGCAAGGCTATCAAACAAGCTAAGCGTCAGTACAGAGACAAAGTAGAACCTCAATTCAACGGCTCAGACACAAGAGGCATGTGGCAGGGTCTACAGTCAATCACGGACTACAAGAAGAAATCCAGCCCAGTCACGGACCAGGATGTCTTGCTCCCATGCAGACTAAATAACTTTTTTGCCCGCTTTGAGGACAATACAGTTCCACTGACACGGCCTGCAACGAAAACATGCGGACTCTCCTTCACTGCAGCTGAGGTGAGTAAGACATGTTAACGTGTTAACCCTCGCAAGGCTGCAGGCCCAGACGGCATCCCAAGCCGCGCCCTCAGAGCATGCGCAGACCAGCTGGCCGGTGTGTTTACGGACATATTCAATCAATCCCTATACCAGTCTGCTGTTCCCACATGCTTCAAGAGGGCCACCATTGTTCCTGTTCCCAAGAAAGCTAAGGGAACTGAGCTAAACGACTACCGCCCCGTAGCACTCACTTCCGTCATCATGAAGTGCTTTGAGAGACTAGTCAAGGACCATATCACCTCCACCCTACCTGACACCCTAGACCCACTCCAATTTGCTTACCGCCCAAATAGGTCCACAGACGATGCAATCTCAACCACACTGCACACTGCCCTAACCCATCTGGACAAGAGGAATACCTATGTGAGAATGCTGTTCATCGACTACAGCTCGGCATTCAACACCATAGTACCCTCCAAGCTCGTCATCAAGCTCGAGACCCTGGGTCTCGACCCCGCCCTGTGCAACTGGGTACTGGACTTCCTGACGGGCCACCCCCAGGTGGTGAGGGTAGGCAACAACATCTCCACCCCGCTGATCCTCAACACTGGGGCCCCACAAGGGTGCGTTCTGAGCCCTCTCCTGTACTCCCTGTTCACCCACGACTGCGTGGCCACGCACGCCTCCAACTCAATCATCAAGTTTGCGGACGACACAACAGTGGTAGGCTTGATTACCAACAACGACGAGACGGCCTACGGGGAGGAGGTGAGGGCCCTCGGAGTGTGGTGTCAGGAAAATAACCTCACACTCAACGTCAACAAAACTAAGGAGATGATTGTGGACTTAAGGAAACAGCAGAGGGAACACCCCCCTATCCACATCGATGGAACAGTAGTGGAGAGGGTAGCAAGTTTTAAGTTCCTCGGCATACACATCACAGACAAACTGAATTGGTCCACTCACACAGACAGCATCGTGAAGAAGGCGCAGCGGCGCCTCCTCAACCTCAGGAGGCTGAAGAAATTTGGCTTGTCACCAAAAGCACTCACAAACTTCTACAGATGCACAATCGAGAGCATCCTGGCGGGCTGTATCACCGCCTGGTACGGCAACTGCTCCGCCCACAACCGTAAGGCTCTCCAGAGGGTAGTGAGGTCTGCACAACGCATCACCGGGGGCAAACTACCTGCCCTCCAGGACACCTACACCACCCGATGTTACAGGAAGGCCATAAAGATCATCAAGGACATCAACCACCCGAGCCACTGCCTGTTCACCCCGCTATCATCCAGAAGGCGAGGTCAGTACAGGTGCATCAAAGCTGGGACCGAGAGACTGAAAAACAGCTTCTATCTCATTGCCATCAGACTGTTAAACAGCCACCACTAACATTGAGTGGCTGCTGCCAACACACTGACACTGACTCAACTCCAGCTACTTTAATAATGGGAATTGATGGGAAATTATGTAAATATATCACTAGCCACTTTAAACAATGCTACCTAATATAATGTTACTTACCCTACATTATTCATCTCATATGCATTCATATATACTGTACTCTATATCATCGACTGCATCCTTATGTAATACATGTATCACTAGCCACTTTAACTATGCCACTTTGTTTACATACTCATCTCATATGTATATACTGTACTCGATACCATCTACTGTATCTTGCCTATGCTGCTCTGTACCATCACTAATTCATATATCCTTATGTACATATTCTTTATCCCCTTACACTGTGTATAAGACAGTAGTTTTGGAATTGTTAGTTAGATTACTTGTTGGTTATTTTTGCATTGTCGGAACTAGAAGCACAAGCATTTCGCTACACTCGCATTAACATCTGCTAACCATGTGTATGTGACAAATATAATTTGATTTGCTTTGATTTGAACAAGGAGAGGGACCGACTTCCGTAGAAGTCGTGACACTTTTGTTATATTTCAGTCTTCTGTGATGTAATATTGGAATGCAAACTCAAAATGTAATAAATGTCTATATCTGACATGGTACAGATGTTGTTAGGAGTGTGCATTGGAGGCGAAGTCAGGTGCTGGAGAGCAGTGTAGTGAACAGGCACACTTTTTATTCCGGTCAAACTGACAGCACAAAATAACATAAAATGTTCCCAAAACACGGAACATAGACAAAAGTAATGCACGTAACCATATCCACAATATAAAAATACATGTAACACAAACAATCCTACACAAAGACATGATGGGGAACAGAGGAATAAATACATATGATTTGATTGGGGAATTAAGGTGTGCAGGTGTGCAGAGAACAAGACAAAACAAATGGATACATGAAAAATGGAGCGGCGATGGCTAGAAAGCCGGTGACGTCGACCGCCGAATGCCGCCCAAACAAGGAGAGGGGCTGACTTCGGCGGAAGTGGTGACAGGTGTCTTCTTTTGTTTAAAAGCCCATAACCATGTGTGTGAGGTGTAGACTTTTGTTTCAAAGTAGATTTGTTTAAGACTACCAAGGAACACTGTGTGTGACCCTAATTTAGCCCACTGTAGTATTAATCTAAAATCACAACAGTACATTACAGTATATATTATACTTTATATGTTTCTACTTTACAGACATACATTTTCATTATGAACTGTAGCTCTCAAAATCTGTAGTAGACAAACCAGTTTAACATCTATAGGTTTACTAAACGGTTTAGTGATTATTAAGACAAACCAGTTTAACATCTATAGGTTTTACTAAACGGTTTAGTGATGATTAATTATGAGCTGTAAGTGATTGTGACAAGAGAAGAGAATCTTATCAAAAGTAATGTGAGATGAAACACTAAGTTTGGTGAAAAAGTGATTTTGTGTGTTGTACTTAGTCAATTGAAAACGTGCTTAGAGTTTTAAAACAGCTGCCTTTTTGCTGATCTGGTTTGAGTTTTGTACACAGAGTTGTGAACATCTACCACATACCTGTGAAAACTGCATCAAAGCGATTGAAAAAGGAAAAATTCAGATGAATTCACTTCACAAATGAATGCATTAATGCTATCATTATGGATCAAAGAGCTCATTTCCCCACCCAGGAGTTGTCATTGCACCACACCACTCCCACCCAGTCTACAACATGTCACAACACTAAATAATGCAGCTGAACTCTTTCAGCCTCCAACCAGGTGACGCCACTGCGGCACCCAATGGAATCAGACGCTCTTAACTCCATTATATAAAGAATGTCTTCATTTCATCATAGTAGTTGTTGTTATTTACCATATGGTGCGTCATTGTCATTAAGTCTCCCTAAGGCACAGTGTATTCTAATGGGAGGTTACTGTCCACAGGGGTTCTGAGGGCTGAATACATTAATGCATCGACGGGTTCCACCAGTATGAATGATGTAACACTCAGGTGGCTTAGAACGACAGCCTGAGAAATATGCAGTATTTTTTTTACCTGGATGGCTCAGCCCTTAAACCTATAATCCGTAATTGCCTACATCCATTTTTGGATTTATAAATGAGTGACATATACATCCATTGTCAAATTCTCCCCAAGGAGATGTGGGTGTGGAGTCAGGTGCAGGAGAAAGCAAGTCCTGAAAAGGGCGTTTATTTAACAAGGCCAAATAACAGGAAACCGGACTACAACAGCAGCCTCAAAACCCACTCAGACAAGGTCCAGGGAAAACACACCTGTTAAACAGAACCCAAGAACATGCAACCCAAAACTAACTGACAGCAAACGAAACAATCCCGCACAAAACCCAGAGGAAATGGCGAGATTTAAATAAACCAAATAGAACACAGGTGAAACACAAAATAGACAAAACCAAAGGAAAAGGAAAAAGGATCGGTGGCAGCTAGTAGCCCGGCGATGACGACCGCCGAGCGCCACCCGAACAGGGAGAGGATCCACCTTCGGTGGCAGCTAGTAGCCCGGCGATGACGACCGCCGAGCGCCACCCGAACAGGGAGAGGATCCACCTTCGGTGGCAGCTAGTAGCCCGGCGATGACGACCGCCGAGCGCCACCCGAACAGGGAGAGGATCCACCTTCGGTGGCAGCTAGTAGCCCGGCGATGACGACCGCCGAGCGCCACCCGAACAGGGAGAGGATCCACCTTCGGTGGCAGCTAGTAGCCCGGCGATGACGACCGCCGAGCGCCACCCGAACAGGGAGAGGATCCACCTTCGGTGGAAGTCGTGACATCCATTGATTCTTGAAGAGTAATTATAAATTCTTCATGAGCTCAGTTCAACTGTCATACCCTATTACAACCCTAAATATAAGCATGTTTAAACTCCAAGGTTTGTAAACAATGTATATGTAAACAAAGACTGTAAAGCCTGGAAACATGGATTAAACTACAATGTTGATATCATGGATGGTCCGTCCTTGCATCTATAGCTCTGTCTATGATTTTGAGAGTGGTTGCACTTCTCCAGACCCATCCCTCAGCTTTTAACCGAAACAGAGGCGGGGTGGCCCTTTGCTTTTGTTTCAATGAAGGATTCTAGTGTTAAACCCTCAGTCCAGACTGCTTTTCACAGCTTTGTGAAGTCCTCTCAAATTGAACATGGACTTCTTCCAGATGTTCTTTATTAAAAGGAGAGCTGGCTGACGTCTGGTGCTTACTTAACATAACCCCTTTAAAAGCGTCTCACGCTTATTCTAAAAGATTCATGATGTTTTCATCTCATGATGTACACCTCATTGAGTCACTCACATACTGAGTCGGAAAAGACAGACAGAGAAACAGAAAGACAGACAGGGAGAGAGAGAGAGAGAGACAGATGGAGAGTCAGACGAGATACAAGCAGTCAGACAGACAGAATCACAGACAGACAGACAGAGAGTCCGACAGACAGACAGACAGACAGACAGACAGACAGACAGACAGACAGACAGACAGACAGACAGACAGACAGACAGACAGACAGACAGACAGACAGACAGACAGACAGACAGACAGACAGACAGACAGACAGACAGACAGACAGACAGACAGCGAGACAGACAGCGAGACAGACAAAGGGACAAAGGTACAGACAGTCAATGCTATAGCACCTGCCTTGAATGTTCACAAGCTCCTCAACTCCACTGTTTTTCAATTACTGTAATGTATACTCAGAAATATGTTATTCATTTGTTATTTGTTCTGTGTCTGTTTTACCAGAATGAGCTAAATTGAGTCATTTATGGCAATAAAGCCTGAGTAAACACAAACAAACACACATGTAGGCAGGCAGTGTTGGGTTGAATGAAGAAGACATATTTCAGTGGAAGGCTAGGTATCCCCCTTTCCCTTTCCAGGCAGGCAGGCAGGCAGGCAGGCAGGCAGGCAGGCAGGCAGGCAGGCAGGCAGGCAGGCAGGCAGGCCAGATCAATCTTGGAACTGAGACATCTGTGTTCAATTAAGGAGAAGAGTTCAACCTAACCAATCAGAGACAGCAAAGTTCAACCACACCTATTAGACAGCTAAGTTCAACCACAACTATCAGACAGTAAGTTCAACCACACCTATCAGACAGCAAAGTTCAACCACACCTATCAGACAGCAAAGTTCAACCACAACTATCAGACAGCTAACTTCAACCACACCTATCAGACAGCAAAGTTCAACCACAACTATCAGACAGCTAAGTTCAACCACACCTATCAGACAGCAAAGTTCAACCACACCTATCAGACAGCAAAGTTCAACCACAACTATCAGACAGCTAACTTCAACCACACCTATCAGACAGCAACGTTCAACCACAACTATCAGACAGCTAAGTTCAACCACACCTATCAGACAGCAAAGTTCAACCACACATATCAGACAGCTAAGTTCAACCACACATATCAGAGACAGCAAAGTTCAACCACACCTATCAGACAGCAAAGTTAAACCACACCTATCAAACAGCAAAGTTCAACCACACCTATCAGACAGCAAAGTTCAACCACACCTATCAAACAGCAGAGTCCAACCACACCTATCAAACAGCAAAGTTCAACCACACCTATCAAACAGCAAAGTTCAACCACAACTATCAGACAGCAAAGTTCAACCACACCTATCAGACAGCAAAGTTCAACCACACCAATCAGAGACAGCAAAGTTCAACCACACCTATCAGACAGCAAAGTTCAACCACACATATCAAACAGCAAAGTTCAACCACACCAATCAGACAGCAAAGTTCAACCACACCTATCAGACAGCAAAGTTCAACCACACCTATCAGACAGCAAAGTTCAATCACACCTATCAGACAGCAAAGTTCAACCACAACTATCAGACAGCTAACTTCAACCACACCTATCAGACAGCAAAGTTCAACCACAACTATCAGACAGCTAAGTTCAACCACACCTATCAGACAGCAAAGTTCAACCACACCTATCAGACAGCAAAGTTCAACCACACCTATCAGACAGCAAAGTTCAACCACACCAATCAGACAGCAAAGTTCAACCACACATATCAAACAGCAAAGTTCAACCACACATATCAAACAGCAAAGTTCAACCACACCAATCAGACAGCAAAGTTCAACCACACCTATCAGACAGCAGAGTTCAACCACACCTATCAGACAGCAAAGTTCAACCACAACTATCAGACAGCTAAGTTCAACCACACCTATCAGACAGCTAAGTTCAACCACACCTATCAGACAGCTAAGTTCAACCACACATATCAGACAGCAAAGTTCAACCACACATATTAGACAGCAAAGTTCAACCACATCTATCAGAGACAGCAAAGTTCAACCACACCTATCAAACAGCAGAGTCCAACCACACCTATCAAACAGCAAAGTTCAACCACACCTATCAAACAGTAAAGTTCAACCACACCTATCAAACAGCAAAGTTCAACCACAACTATCAGACAGCAAAGTTCAACCACACCTATCAGACAGCAAAGTTCAACCACACCAATCAGAGACAGCAAAGTTCAACCACACCTATCAGACAGCAAAGTTCAACCACACATATCAAACAGCAAAGTTCAACCACACCAATCAGACAGCAAAGTTCAACCACACCTATCAGACAGCAAAGTTCAACCACACCTATCAGACAGCAAAGTTCAACCACACCTATCAGACAGCAAAGTTCAACCACAACTATCAGACAGCAAAGTTCAACAACACCTATCAGACAGCAAAGTTCAACCACACCAATCAGAGACAGCAAAGTTCAACCACACATATCAAACAGCAAAGTTCAACCACACCTATCAGACAGCAAAGTTCAACCACACCTATCAGACAGCAAAGTTCAACCACACATATCAAACAGCAGAGTCCAACCACACCTATCAGACAGCAAAGTTCAACCACACCTATCAAACAGTAAAGTTCAACCACACCTATCAAACAGCAAAGTTCAACCACAACTATCAGACAGCAAAGTTCAACCACACCTATCAGACAGCAAAGTTCAACCACACCAATCAGAGACAGCAAAGTTCAACCACACATATCAAACAGCAAAGTTCAACCACACCTATCAGACAGCAAAGTTCAACGACACCTATCAGACAGCAAAGTTCAACCACACCTATCAGACAGCAAAGTTCAACCACACCTATCAGACAGCAAAGTTCAACCACACCAATCAGACAGCAAAGTTCAACCACACATATCAAACAGCAAAGTTCAACCACACATATCAAACAGCAAAGTTCAACCACACCTATCAGACAGCAAAGTTCAACCACACCTATCAGACAGCAAAGTTCAACCACACCTATCAGACAGCTAAGTTCAACCACACCTATCAGACAGCTAAGTTCAACCACACCTATCAGACAGCTAAGTTCAACCACACATATCAGACAGCAAAGTTCAACCACACATATTAGACAGCAAAGTTCAACCACATCTATCAGAGACAGCAAAGTTCAACCACACCTATCAAACAGCAGAGTCCAACCACACCTATCAAACAGCAAAGTTCAACCACACCTATCAAACAGTAAAGTTCAACCACACCTATCAAACAGCAAAGTTCAACCACAACTATCAGACAGCAAAGTTCAACCACACCTATCAGACAGCAAAGTTCAACCACACCAATCAGAGACAGCAAAGTTCAACCACACCTATCAGACAGCAAAGTTCAACCACACATATCAAACAGCAAAGTTCAACCACACCAATCAGACAGCAAAGTTCAACCACACCTATCAGACAGCAAAGTTCAACCACACCTATCAGACAGCAAAGTTCAACCACACCTATCAGACAGCAAAGTTCAACCACAACTATCAGACAGCAAAGTTCAACAACACCTATCAGACAGCAAAGTTCAACCACACCAATCAGAGACAGCAAAGTTCAACCACACATATCAAACAGCAAAGTTCAACCACACCTATCAGACAGCAAAGTTCAACCACACCTATCAGACAGCAAAGTTCAACCACACATATCAAACAGCAGAGTCCAACCACACCTATCAAACAGCAAAGTTCAACCACACCTATCAAACAGTAAAGTTCAACCACACCTATCAAACAGCAAAGTTCAACCACAACTATCAGACAGCAAAGTTCAACCACACCTATCAGACAGCAAAGTTCAACCACACCTATCAGACAGCAAAGTTCAACCACACCTATCAGACAGCAAAGTTCAACCACACCTATCAGACAGCAAAGTTCAACCACACCTATCAGACAGCAAAGTTCAACCACAACTATCAGACAGCAAAGTTCAACCACACCTATCAGACAGCAAAGTTCAACCACACCAATCAGAGACAGCAAAGTTCAACCACACATATCAAACAGCAAAGTTCAACCACACCTATCAGACAGCAAAGTTCAACGACACCTATCAGACAGCAAAGTTCAACCACACCTATCAGACAGCAAAGTTCAACCACACCTATCAGACAGCAAAGTTCAACCACACCAATCAGACAGCAAAGTTCAACCACACATATCAAACAGCAAAGTTCAACCACACATATCAAACAGCAAAGTTCAACCACACCTATCAGACAGCAAAGTTCAACCACACCTATCAGACAGCAAAGTTCAACCACACCTATCAGACAGCTAAGTTCAACCACACCTATCAGACAGCAAAGTTCAACCACACCTATCAGACAGCAAAGTTCAACCACAACTATCAGACAGCAAAGTTCAACAACACCTATCAGACAGCAAAGTTCAACCACACCAATCAGAGACAGCAAAGTTCAACCACACATATCAAACAGCAAAGTTCAACCACACCTATCAGACAGCAAAGTTCAACCACACCTATCAGACAGCAAAGTTCAACCACACATATCAAACAGCAGAGTCCAACCACACCTATCAAACAGCAAAGTTCAACCACACCTATCAAACAGTAAAGTTCAACCACACCTATCAAACAGCAAAGTTCAACCACAACTATCAGACAGCAAAGTTCAACCACACCTATCAGACAGCAAAGTTCAACCACACCAATCAGACAGCAAAGTTCAACCACACCTATCAGACAGCAAAGTTCAACCACACCTATCAGACAGCAAAGTTCAACCACACCTATCAGACAGCAAAGTTCAACCACAACTATCAGACAGCAAAGTTCAACCACACCTATCAGACAGCAAAGTTCAACCACACCAATCAGAGACAGCAAAGTTCAACCACACATATCAAACAGCAAAGTTCAACCACACCTATCAGACAGCAAAGTTCAACGACACCTATCAGACAGCAAAGTTCAACCACACCTATCAGACAGCAAAGTTCAACCACACCTATCAGACAGCAAAGTTCAACCACACCAATCAGACAGCAAAGTTCAACCACACATATCAAACAGCAAAGTTCAACCACACATATCAAACAGCAAAGTTCAACCACACCTATCAGACAGCAAAGTTCAACCACACCTATCAGACAGCAAAGTTCAACCACACCTATCAGACAGCTAAGTTCAACCACAACTATCAGACAGTAAGTTCAACCACACCTATCAGACAGCAAAGTTCAACCACACCTATCAGACAGCAAAGTTCAACCACACCAATCAGAGACAGCAAAGTTCAACCACACCTATCAGACAGCAAAGTTCAACCACACCTATCAGACAGCAAAGTTCAACCACACATATCAAACAGCAAAGTTCAACCACACCTATCAGACAGCAAAGTTCAAGCACACCTATCAGACAGCAAAGTTCAACCACACCTATCAGACAGCAAAGTTCAACCACACCTATCAGACAGCAAAGTTCAACCACACATATCAGACAGCAAAGTTCAACCACACATATCAAACAGCAAAGTTCAACCACACATATCAAACAGCAAAGTTCAACCACACCTATCAGACAGCAAAGTTCAACCACACCTATCAGGCAGCAAAGTTCAACCACACCTATCAGACAGCAAAGTTCAACCACACCTATCAGACAGCAAAGTTCAACCACACCTATCAGACAGCAAAGTTCAACCACACCTATCAGACAGCAAAGTTCAACCACACCAATCAGACAGCAAAGTTCAACCACACATATCAAACAGCAAAGTTCAACCACACATGTCAAACAGCAAAGTTCAACCACAACTATCAGACAGCAAAGTTCAACCACACCTATCAAACAGCAAAGTTCAACCACAACTATCAGACAGCAAAGTTCAACCACACCTATCAGACAGCAAAGTTCAACCACACCAATCAGAGACAGCAAAGTTCAACCACACCTATCAGACAGCAAAGTTCAACCACACATATCAAACAGCAAAGTTCAACCACACCAATCAGACAGCAAAGTTCAACCACACCTATCAGACAGCAAAGTTCAACAACACCTATCAGACAGCAAAGTTCAACCACACCAATCAGACAGCAAAGTTCAACCACACATATCAAACAGCAAAGTTCAACCACACATATCAAACAGCAAAGTTCAACCACACCTATCAGACAGCAAAGTTCAACCACACCTATCAGGCAGCAAAGTTCAACCACACCTATCAGGCAGCAAAGTTCAACCACACCTATCAAACAGCAAAGTTCAACCACACCTATCAGACAGCAGAGTTCAACAACACCTATCAGACAGCAAAGTTCAACCACAACTATCAGACAGCTAAGTTCAACCACACCTATCAGACAGCTAAGTTCAACCACACCTATCAGACAGCTAAGTTCAACCACACATATCAGACAGCAAAGTTCAACCACACATATTAGACAGCAAAGTTCAACCACATCTATCAGAGACAGCAAAGTTCAACCACACCTATCAAACAGCAGAGTCCAACCACACCTATCAAACAGCAAAGTTCAACCACACCTATCAAACAGTAAAGTTCAACCACACCTATCAAACAGCAAAGTTCAACCACACCTATCAGACAGCAAAGTTCAACCACACCTATCAGACAGCAAAGTTCAACCACACATTTCAAACAGCAAAGTTCAACCACACCAATCAGACAGCAAAGTTCAACCACACCTATCAGACAGCAAAGTTCAACCACACCTATCAGACAGCAAAGTTCAACCACACCTATCAGACAGCAAAGTTCAACCACAACTATCAGACAGCAAAGTTCAACCACACCTATCAGACAGCAAAGTTCAACCCACACCGTTCAGAGACAGCAAAGTTCAACCACACATATCAAACAGCAAAGTTCAACCACACCTATCAGACAGCAAAGTTCAACCACACCTATCAGACAGCAAAGTTCAACCACACATATCAAACAGCAGAGTCCAACCACACCTATCAAACAGCAAAGTTCAACCACACCTATCAAACAGTAAAGTTCAACCACACCTATCAAACAGCAAAGTTCAACCACAACTATCAGACAGCAAAGTTCAACCACACCTATCAGACAGCAAAGTTCAACCACACCAATCAGAGACAGCAAAGTTCAACCACACCTATCAGACAGCAAAGTTCAACCACACATATCAAACAGCAAAGTTCAACCACACCAATCAGACAGCAAAGTTCAACCACACCTATCAGACAGCAAAGTTCAACCACACCTATCAGACAGCAAAGTTCAACCACACCTATCAGACAGCAAAGTTCAACCACACCTATCAGACAGCAAAGTTCAACCACAACTATCAGACAGCAAAGTTCAACCACACCTATCAGACAGCAAAGTTCAACCACACCAATCAGAGACAGCAAAGTTCAAACCACACATATCAAACAGCAAAGTTCAACCACACCTATCAGACAGCAAAGTTCAACCACACCTATCAGACAGCAAAGTTCAACCACACCTATCAGACAGCAAAGTTTCAACCACACCTATCAGACAGCAAAGTTCAACCACACCAATCAGACAGCAAAGTTCAACCACACATATCAAACAGCAAAGTTCAACCACACATATCAAACAGCAAAGTTCAACCACACATATCAACAGCAAAGTTCAACCACACCTATCAGACAGCAAGTTCAACCACACCTATCAGACAGCAAAGTTCAACCACACCTATCAGACAGCAAAGTTCAACCACACCTATCAGACAGCAAAGTTCAACCACACCTATCAGACAGCAAAGTTCAACCACACCTATCAGACAGCAAAGTTCAACCACACCAATCAGACAGCAAAGTTCAACCACACAAATCAGAGACAGCAAAGTTCAACCACACTATCAGACAGCAAAGTTCAACCACACCTATCAAGACAGCAAAGTTACAACCCACACCCTATCAGACAGCAAAGTTCAACCACACCTATCAGACCAGCAAAGTTCAACCACACCAATCAGAGACAGCCCAAGTTCCAACCACACCTATCAGACCAGCAAAGTCAACCACCCCAATCAGACAAGCAAGTTCAACCACACTTACGACAAGCTAAGTTTCAACCACACCTATCAGAACAGCAACGTGCAACCACACCATCAGAAGCAAAGTTTTCAACCACACCTATCAAACAGCAAAGTTCAACCACACCTATCAAACAGCAAGAGTTCAACCACACCTATCAAACAGCAAAGTTCAACCACACCTATCAAACAGCAAAGTTCAACACACATATCAAACACAAAGTTCAACCACACCTATCAGACAGCAAAGTTCAACCACACCTATCAGGCAGCAAAGTTCAACCACACCTATCAGGCAGCAAAGTTTCAACCACACCTATCAAACAGCAAAGTTCAACCACACCTATCAGACAGCAGAGTTCAACAACACCTATCAGACAGCAAAGTTCAACCACAACTATCAGACAGCTAAGTTCAACCACACCTATCAGACAGCTAAGTTCAACCACACCTATCAGACAGCTAAGTTCAACCACACATATCAGACAGCAAAGTTCAACCACACATATTAGACAGCAAAGTTCAACCACATCTATCAGAGACAGCAAAGTTCAACCACACCTATCAAACAGCAGAGTCCAACCACACCTATCAAACAGCAAAGTTCAACCACACCTATCAAACAGTAAAGTTCAACCACACCTATCAAACAGCAAAGTTCAACCACACCTATCAGACAGCAAAGTTCAACCACACCTATCAGACAGCAAAGTTCAACCACACATATCAAACAGCAAAGTTCAACCACACCAATCAGACAGCAAAGTTCAACCACACCTATCAGACAGCAAAGTTCAACCACACATATCAAACAGCAAAGTTCAACAACCACCACTAATCAAACAGCAAAGTTCAACCACAACCTATCAGACAGCAAAGTCACCACACCTATCAGACAGCAAAGTTCAACCACACCTATCAGACAGCAAAGTTCAACCACACCTATCAGACAGCAAAGTTCAACCACACCTATCAGACAGCAAAGTTCAACCACACCTATCAGACAGCAAAGTTCAACCACACCAATCAGACAGCAAAGTTCAACCACACAAATCAGAGACAGCAAAGTTCAACCACACCTATCAGACAGCAAAGTTCAACCACACATATCAGACAGCAAAGTTCAACCACAACCTATCAGACAGCAAAGTTCAACCACACCTATCAGACAGCAAAGTTCAACCACACCAATCAGAGACAGCAAAGTTCAACCACACCTATCAGACAGCAAAGTTCAAACCACACATATCAGACAGCAAAGTTCAACCACAACTATCAGACAGCTAAGTTCAACCCACACCTATCAGACAGCAACGTTCAACCACACCTATCAGACAGCAAAGTTCAACCACACCTATCAACAGCAGAGTCAACCACACCTATCAAACAGCAAAGTTCAACCACACCTATCAAACAGTAAAGTTCAACCACAACCTATCAAACAGCAAAGTTCAACCACACATATCAAAACAGCAAAGTTCAACCACACCTGATCAGACAGCAAAGTTCAACCACACCTATCAGGCAGCAAAGTTCAACCACACCTATCAGTCAGCAAAGTTCAACCACACCTATCAAACAGCAAAGTTCAACCACACCTATTCAGACAGCAAGAGTTCAACAACACCTATCAGACAGCAAAGTTCAACCACAAACTATCAGACAGCTAAGTCAACCACACCTATCAGACAGCTAAGTTCAACCACACCTATGCAGACAGCTAAGTTCAACCACACATATCAGACAGCAAGTTCAACCACACATATTAGACAGCAAAGTCAACCACCATCAGGCAGAGACAGCAAAGTCAACCACACCTATCAAACAGCAGAGTTCCAACCACACCTATCAACAGCAAAGTTCAACCACACCTATCAAACAGTAAAGTTCAACCACACCTATCAAACAGCAAAGTTCAACCACAACCTATCAGACAGCAAAGTTCAACCACACCTATCAGACAGCAAAGTTCAACCACACTATCAACAGCAAAGTTCAACCACACATATCAGACAGGCAAAGTTTCAACCACACCTATCAGACAGCAAAGTTCAACCACACCTATCAGACAGCAAAGTTCAACCACACTATCAGACAGCAAAGTTCAACCACAACTATCAGACAGCAAAGTTCAACCACACTATAGGACAGCAAAGTTCAACCACACCGTTCAGACAGCAAAGTTCAACCAACACCAATCAGACAGCAAAGGTTCAACCACACCTATCAGACAGCAAAGTTCAACCACACCTATCAGAGACAGCAAAGTTCAACCACACCATCAGACAGCAAAGTTTCAACCCACACATATCAGACAGCAAAGTTCAACCACACCTATCAGACAGCAAAGTTCAACCACACCTATCAGACAGCAAGTTCAACCAACCTATCAGACAGCAAAGTCAACCACACCTATCAGACAGCAAAGTTCACCACCACACTATCAGACAGCAAAGTTCAACCACACCAATCAAGACAGCAAAGTTCAACCACACCTATCAGAGCAGCAAAGTTTCAACCACCCTATCAGACAGCAAAGTTCAACCACACAATCAGACAGCAAGTTCAACCACAACTATCAGACAGCAAAAGTTCAAACCACACCATCAGACAGCAAAGTTCAACCACACCCTATCAGACAGCAAAGTTCAACCACACTAATCAGACAGCAAAGTTCAACCACACCAATCAGACAGGCAAGTTCAACCACAACTATCAGACAGCTAAGTTCAACCACACCTATCAGACAGCAAAGTTCAACCACACCTATCAGACAGCAAAGTTCAACCACACCTATCAAACAGCAGAGTTCAACCACACCTATCAGACAGCAAAGTTCAACCACACCTATCAAACAGTAAAGTTCAACCACACCTATCAAACAGCAAAGTTCAACCACACATATCAAACAGCAAAGTTCAACCACACCTATCAGACAGCAAAGTTCAACCACACCTATCAGACAGCAAAGTTCAACCACACCTATCAGACAGCAAAGTTCAACCACACCTATCAAACAGCAAAGTTCAACCACACCTATCAGACAGCAAAGTTCAACCACACCTATCAGACAGCAAAGTTCAACCACAACTATCAGACAGCAAAGTTCAACCACACCTATCAGACAGCAAAGTTCAACCACACCTATCAGACAGCAAAGTTCAACCACACATATCAGACAGCAAAGTTCAACCACACATATCAGACAGCAAAGTTCAACCACACCTATCAGAGACAGCAAAGTTCAACCACACCTATCAGACAGCAAAGTTCAACCACACCTATCAGACAGCAAAGTTCAACCACACCTATCAGACAGCAAAGTTCAACCACACCTATCAAACAGCAAAGTTCAACCACACCTATCAGACAGCAAAGTTCAACCACACCTATCAGACAGCAAAGTTCAACCACACATATCAACAGCAAAGTTCAACCACACCTATCAGACAGCAAAGTTCAACCACACCTATCAGACAGCAAAGTTCAACCACACCTATCAGACAGCAAAGTTCAACCACACCTATCAGACAGCAAAGTTCAACCACACCTATCAGACAGCAAAGTTCAACCACACCTATCAGACAGCAAAGTTCAACCACACCTATCAGACAGCAAAGTTCAACCACACCTATCAGACAGCAAAGTTCAACCACACCTATCAGACAGCAAAGTTCAACCACACCTATCAGACAGCAAAGTTCAACCACACCTATCAGACAGCAAAGTTCAACCACACCTATCAGACAGCAAAGTTCAACCACACCTATCAGACAGCAAAGTTCAACCACACCTATCAGACAGCAAAGTTCAACCACACCTATCAGACAGCAAAGTTCAACCACACCTATCAGACAGCAAAGTTCAACCACACCTATCAGACAGCAAAGTTCAACCACACCTATCAGACAGCAAAGTTCAACCACACCTATCAGACAGCAAAGTTCAACCACACCTATCAGACAGCAAAGTTCAACCACACCTATCAGACAGCAAAGTTCAACCACAACTATCAGACAGCAAAGTTCAACCACACCTATCAGACAGCAAAGTTCAACCACACCTATCAGACAGCAAAGTTCAACCACAACTATCAGACAGCAAAGTTCAACCACACCTATCAGACAGCAAAGTTCAACCACAACTATCAGACAGCAAAGTTCAACCACACCTATCAGACAGCAAAGTTCAACCACACCTATCAGACAGCAAAGTTCAACCACACCTATCAGACAGCAAAGTTCAACCACACCTATCAGACAGCAAAGTTCAACCACACCTATCAAACAGCAAAGTTCAACCACACCTATCAAACAGCAAAGTTCAACCACACCTATCAGACAGCAAAGTTCAACCACACCTATCAGACAGCAAAGTTCAACCACACCTATCAGACAGCAAAGTTCAACCACACCTATCAGACAGCAAAGTTCAACCACACCTATCAGACAGCAAAGTTCAACCACACCTATCAGACAGCAAAGTTCAACCACACCTATCAGACAGCAAAGTTCAACCACACCTATCAGACAGCAAAGTTCAACCACACCTATCAGACAGCAAAGTTCAACCACACCTATCAGACAGCAAAGTTCAACCACACCTATCAGACAGCAAAGTTCAACCACACCTATCAGACAGCAAAGTTCAACCACACCTATCAGACAGCAAAGTTCAACCACACCTATCAGACAGCAAAGTTCAACCACACCTATCAAACAGCAAAGTTCAACCACACCTATCAGACAGCAAAGTTCAACCACACCTATCAGACAGCAAAGTTCAACCACACCTATCAGACAGCAAAGTTCAACCACACCTATCAGACAGCAAAGTTCAACCACACCTATCAGACAGCAAAGTTCAACCACACCTATCAGACAGCAAAGTTCAACCACACCTATCAGACAGCAAAGTTCAACCACACCTATCAGACAGCAAAGTTCAACCACACCTATCAGACAGCAAAGTTCAACCACACCTATCAGACAGCAAAGTTCAACCACACCTATCAGACAGCAAAGTTCAACCACACCTATCAGACAGCAAAGTTCAACCACACCTATCAGACAGCAAAGTTCAACCACACCTATCAGACAGCAAAGTTCAACCACACCTATCAGACAGCAAAGTTCAACCACACCTATCAGACAGCAAAGTTCAACCACACCTATCAGACAGCAAAGTTCAACCACACCTATCAGACAGCAAAGTTCAACCACACCTATCAGACAGCAAAGTTCAACCACACCTATCAGACAGCAAAGTTCAACCACACCTATCAGACAGCAAAGTTCAACCACACCTATCAGACAGCAAAGTTCAACCACACCTATCAGACAGCAAAGTTCAACCACACCTATCAGACAGCAAAGTTCAACCACACCTATCAGACAGCAAAGTTCAACCACACCTATCAGACAGCAAAGTTCAACCACACCTATCAGACAGCAAAGTTCAACCACACCTATCAGACAGCAAAGTTCAACCACACCTATCAGACAGCAAAGTTCAACCACACCTATCAGACAGCAAAGTTCAACCACACCTATCAGACAGCAAAGTTCAACCACACCTATCAGACAGCAAAGTTCAACCACACCTATCAGACAGCAAAGTTCAACCACACCTATCAGACAGCAAAGTTCAACCACACCTATCAGACAGCAAAGTTCAACCACACCTATCAGACAGCAAAGTTCAACCACACCTATCAGACAGCAAAGTTCAACCACCACACACAATCAGACAGCAAAGTTGTTTCAAAGTTTCAACCACACCTATCAAACAGCAAAGTTTTCAACCACACCTATCA
Source organism: Oncorhynchus kisutch (assembly GCF_002021735.2). Taxonomy (NCBI): domain Eukaryota; kingdom Metazoa; phylum Chordata; class Actinopteri; order Salmoniformes; family Salmonidae; genus Oncorhynchus; species Oncorhynchus kisutch. Next base: position 26,083,501 of record NC_034188.2, read on the forward strand.
GACAGCAGAAGTCTCAACCACAACTATCAGACAGCCAAAGTTCAACCAACAACCAATCAGGACAGCAAGTTCAACCACACCTATCAAGGACAGCAAAGTTCAACCACACCTATACAGACAGCAAAGTTCAACCACACCATATCAGACAGCAAATTCAACCACACCAATCAGACAGCAAAGTTCAACCACACCTATCAGACAGCCAAAGTTCAAACCACACCTATCAGACAGCAAAAGTTCAACCACACCTATCAGACAGCAAAGTTCAACCACAACTATCAGACAGCAAAGTTCAACCACACCTATCAGACAGCAAAGTTCAACACACTATCAGGACAGCCAAAGTTCAACCACACCAATCAGAGACAGCAAAGTTCAACCACACATATCAAACAGCAAAGTTCAACCACACCTATCAGACAGCAAAGTTCAACCACAACCTATCAGACAGCAAAGTTCAACCACACCTATCAGACAGCAAAGTTCAACCACACCATCAGACAGCAAGTTCAACCACACCTATCAGACAGCAAAGTTCAACCACACCAATCAGACAGCAAAGTTCAACCACACATATCAAACAGCAAAGTTCAAACCACACATATCAAAACAGCAAAGTTCAACCACACATATCAAACAGCAAAGTTCAACCACACCTATCAGACAGCAAAGTTCAACCACACCTATCAGACAGCAAAGTTCAACCACACCTATCAGACAGCAAAGTTCAACCACACCTATCAGACAGCAAAGTTCAACCACACCTTTCAGACAGCAAAGTTCAACCACACCTATCAGACAGCAAAGTTCAACCACACCTATCAGACAGCAAAGTTCAACCACACCAATCAGAGACAGCAAAGTTCAACCACACCTATCAGACAGCAAAGTTCAACCACACATATCAGACAGCAAAGTTCAACCACACCTATCAGACAGCAAAGTTCAACCACACCTATCAGACAGCAAAGTTCAACCACACCTATCAGACAGCAAAGTTCAACCCACACCTATCAGACAGCAAAGTTCAACCACACCAATCAGAGACAGCAAAGTTCAACCACACCTATCAGACAGCAAAGTTCAACCACACCTATCAGACAGCAAAGTTCAACCACACCTATCAGACAGCAAAGTTCAACCACACCTATCAGACAGCAAAGTTCAACCACACCTATCAGACATCAAAGTTCAACCACACCAATCAGACAGCAAAGTTCAACCACACATATCAAACAGCAAAGTTCAACCACACCTATCAGACAGCAAAGTTCAACCACACCAATCAGAGACAGCAAAGTTCAACCACACCTATCAGACAGCAAGTTCAACCACACATATGAAACAGCAAAGTTCAACCACACCAATCAGACAGCAAAGTTCAACCACACCCTATCAGACAGCAAAGTTCAACCACACCTATCAGACAGCAAAGTTCAACCACACCTATCAGACAGCAAAGTTCAACCACAACTATCAGACAGCAAAGTTCAACCACACCTATCAGACAGCAAAGTTCAACCACACCGTTCAGAGACAGCAAAGTTCAACCACACATATCAAACAGCAAAGTTCAACCACACCTATCAGACAGCAAAGTTCAACCACACCTATCAGACAGCAAAGTTCAACCACACATATCAAACAGCAGAGTCCAACCACACCTATCAAACAGCAAAGTTCAACCACACCTATCAAACAGTAAAGTTTCAACCACACCTATCAAACAGCAAAGTTCAACCACAACTATCAGACAGCAAAGTTCAACCACACCAATCAGAGACAGCAAAGTTCAACCACACCTATCAGACAGCAAAGTTCAACCACACATATCAAACAGCAAAGTTCAACCACACCAATCAGACAGCAAAGTTCAACCACACCTATCAGACAGCAAAGTTCAACCACACCTATCAGACAGCAAAGTTCAACCACACCTATCAGACAGCAAAGTTCAACCACACCTATCAGACAGCAAAGTTCAACCACAACTATCAGACAGCAAAGTTCAACCACACCTATCAGACAGCAAAGTTCAACCACAACTATCAGACAGCTAAGTTCAACCACAACTATCAGACAGTAAGTTCAACCACACCTATCAGACAGCAAAGTTCAACCACACCTATCAGACAGCAAAGTTCAACCACAACTATCAGACAGCTAACTTCAACCACACCTATCAGACAGCAAAGTTCAACCACAACTATCAGACAGCTAAGTTCAACCACACCTATCAGACAGCAAAGTTCAACCACACCTATCAGACAGCAAAGTTCAACCACACCTATCAAACAGCAGAGTCCAACCACACCTATCAAACAGCAAAGTTCAACCACACCTATCAAACAGTAAAGTTCAACCACACCTATCAAACAGCAAAGTTCAACCACAACTATCAGACAGCAAAGTTCAACCACACCTATCAGACAGCAAAGTTCAACCACACCAATCAGAGACAGCAAAGTTCAACCACACCTATCAGACAGCAAAGTTCAACCACACATATCAGACAGCAAAGTTCAACCACACCAATCAGACAGCAAAGTTCAACCACACCTATCAGACAGCAAAGTTCAACCACACCTATCAGACAGCAAAGTTCAACCACACCTATCAGACAGCAAAGTTCAACCACACCTATCAGACAGCAAAGTTCAACAACAACTATCAGACAGCAAAGTTCAACCACACCTATCAGACAGCAAAGTTCAACCACACCAATCAGAGACAGCAAAGTTCAACCACACATATCAAACAGCAAAGTTCAACCACACCTATCAGACAGCAAAGTTCAACCACACCTATCAGACAGCAAAGTTCAACCACACCTATCAGACAGCAAAGTTCAACCACACCTATCAGACAGCAAAGTTCAACCACACCTATCAGACAGCAAAGTTCAACCACACCAATCAGACAGCAAAGTTCAACCACACATATTCAAACAGCAAAGTTCAACCACACATATCAAACAGCAAAGTTCAACCACACATATCAAACAGCAAAGTTCAACCACACCTATCAGACAGCAAAGTTCAACCACACCTATCAGACAGCAAAGTTCAACCACACCTATCAGACAGCAAAGTTCAACCACACCTATCAGACAGCAAAGTTCAACCACACCTTTCAGACAGCAAAGTTCAACCACACCTATCAGACAGCAAAGTTCAACCACACCTATCAGACAGCAAAGTTCAACCACACCAATCAGAGACAGCAAAGTTCAACCACACCTATCAGACAGCAAAGTTCAACCACACATATCAGACAGCAAAGTTCAACCACACCTATCAGACAGCAAAGTTCAACCACACCTATCAGACAGCAAAGTTCAACCACACCTATCAGACAGCAAAGTTCAACCACACCTATCAGACAGCAAAGTTCAACCACACCAATCAGAGACAGCAAAGTTCAACCACACCTATCAGACAGCAAAGTTCAACCACACCTATCAGACAGCAAAGTTCAACCACACCTATCAGACAGCAAAGTTCAACCACACCAATCAGAGACAGCAAAGTTCAACCACACCTATCAGACAGCAAAGTTCAACCACACATATGAAACAGCAAAGTTCAACCACACCAATCAGACAGCAAAGTTCAACCACACCTATCAGACAGCAAAGTTCAACCACACCTATCAGACAGCAAGTTCAACCACACCTATCAGACAGCAAAGTTCAACCACAACTATCAGACAGCAAAGTTCAACCACACCTATCAGACAGCAAAGTTCAACCACACCGTTCAGAGACAGCAAAGTTCAACCACACATATCAAACAGCAAAGTTCAACCACACCTATCAGACAGCAAAGTTCAACCACACCTATCAGACAGCAAAGTTCAACCACACATATCAAACAGCAGAGTCCAACCACACCTATCAAACAGCAAAGTTCAACCACACCTATCAAACAGTAAAGTTCAACCACACCTATCAAACAGCAAAGTTCAACCACAACTATCAGACAGCAAAGTTCAACCACACCAATCAGAGACAGCAAAGTTCAACCACACCTATCAGACAGCAAAGTTCAACCACACATATCAAACAGCAAAGTTCAACCACACCAATCAGACAGCAAAGTTCAACCACACCTATCAGACAGCAAAGTTCAACCACACCTATCAGACAGCAAAGTTCAACCACACCTATCAGACAGCAAAGTTCAACCACACCTATCAGACAGCAAAGTTCAACCACAACTATCAGACAGCAAAGTTCAACCACACCTATCAGACAGCAAAGTTCAACCACAACTATCAGACAGCAAAGTTCAACCACACCTATCAGACAGCAAAGTTCAACCACACCAATCAGAGACAGCAAAGTTCAACCACACATATCAAACAGCAAAGTTCAACCACACCTATCAGACAGCAAAGTTCAACCACACCTATCAGACAGCAAAGTTCAACCACACCTATCAGACAGCAAAGTTCAACCACACCTATCAGACAGCAAAGTTCAACCACACCAATCAGACAGCAAAGTTCAACCACACCAATCAGACAGCAAAGTTCAACCACACATATCAAACAGCAAAGTTCAACCATACATATCAAACAGCAAAGTTCAACCACACCTATCAGACAGCAAAGTTCAACCACACCTATCAGACAGCAAAGTTCAACCACACCTATCAGACAGCAAAGTTCAACCACACCTATCAGACAGCAAAGTTCAACCACACCTATCAGACAGCAAAGTTCAACCACACCTATCAGACAGCAAAGTTCAACCACACCAATCAGACCGCAAAGTTCAACCACACCTATCAGACAGCAAAGTTCAACCACACCAATCAGAGACAGCAAAGTTCAACCACACCTATCAGACAGCAAAGTTCAACCACACATATCAGACAGCAAAGTTCAACCACACCTATCAGACAGCAAAGTTCAACCACACCTATCAGACAGCAAAGTTCAACCACACCTATCAGACAGCAAAGTTCAACCACACCTATCAGACAGCAAAGTTCAACCACACCTATCAGACAGCAAAGTTCAACCACACCTATCAGACAGCAAAGTTCAACCACACCAATCAGACAGCAAAGTTCAACCACACATATCAAACAGCAAAGTTCAACCACACATATCAAACAGCAAAGTTCAACCACACCTATCAGACAGCAAAGTTCAACCACACCGATCAGACAGCAAAGTTCAACCACACCTATCAGACAGCTAAGTTCAACCACAACTATCAGACAGTAAGTTCAACCACACCTATCAGACAGCAAAGTTCAACCACACCTATCAAACAGCAAAGTTCAACCACAACTATCAGACAGCAAAGTTCAACCACACCTATCAGACAGCAAAGTTCAACCACACCTATCAAACAGCAGAGTCCAACCACACCTATCAAACAGCAAAGTTCAACCACACCTATCAAACAGTAAAGTTCAACCACACCTATCAAACAGCAAAGTTCAACCACACATATCAAACAGCAAAGTTCAACCACACATATCAAACAGCAAAGTTCAACCACACCTATCAGACAGCAAAGTTCAACCACACCTATCAGACAGCAAAGTTCAACCACACCTATCAGACAGCAAAGTTCAACCACACCTATCAGACAGCAAAGTTCAACCACACCAATCAGACAGCAAAGTTCAACCACACATATCAAACAGCAAAGTTCAACCACACATATCAAACAGCAAAGTTCAACCACACCCTATCAGACAGCAAAGTTCAACCACACCGATCAGACAGCAAAGTTCAACCACACCTATCAGACAGCTAAGTTCAACCACAACTATCAGACAGTAAGTTCAACCACACCTATCAGACAGCAAAGTTCAACCACACCTATCAAACAGCAAAGTTCAACCACAACTATCAGACAGCAAAGTTCAACCACACCTATCAGACAGCAAAGTTCAACCACACCTATCAAACAGCAGAGTCCAACCACACCTATCAAACAGCAAAGTTCAACCACACCTATCAAACAGTAAAGTTCAACCACACCTATCAAACAGCAAAGTTCAACCACACATATCAAACAGCAAAGTTCAACCACACATATCAAACAGCAAAGTTCAACCACACCTATCAGACAGCAAAGTTCAACCACACCTATCAGACAGCAAAGTTCAACCACACCAATCAGAGACAGCAAAGTTCAACCACACCTATCAGACTGCAAAGTTCAACCACACCTATCAGACAGCAAAGTTCAACCACACCTATCAGACAGCAAAGTTCAACCACACCTATCAGACAGCAAAGTTCAACCACACCTATCAGACATCAAAGTTCAACCACACCAATCAGACAGCAAAGTTGAACCACACATATCAAACAGCAAAGTTCAACCACACATATCAAACAGCAAAGTTCAACCACACCTATCAGACAGCAAAGTTCAACCACACCTATCAGACAGCAAAGTTCAACCACACCTATCAGACAGCAAAGTTCAACCACACCTATCAGACAGCAAAGTTCAACCACACCAATCAGACCGCAAAGTTCAACCACACCTATCAGACAGCAAAGTTCAACCACACCAATCAGAGACAGCAAAGTTCAACCACACCTATCAGACAGCAAAGTTCAACCACACATATCAGACAGCAAAGTTCAACCACACCTATCAGACAGCAAAGTTCAACCACACCTATCAGACAGCAAAGTTCAACCACACCTATCAGACAGCAAAGTTCAACCACACCTATCAGACAGCAAAGTTCAACCACACCTATCAGACAGCAAAGTTCAACCACACCTATCAGACAGCAAAGTTCAACCACACCAATCAGACAGCAAAGTTCAACCACACATATCAAACAGCAAAGTTCAACCACACATATCAAACAGCAAAGTTCAACCACACCTATCAGACAGCAAAGTTCAACCACACCGATCAGACAGCAAAGTTCAACCACACCTATCAGACAGCTAAGTTCAACCACAACTATCAGACAGTAAGTTCAACCACACCTATCAGACAGCAAAGTTCAACCACACCTATCAACAGCAAAGTTCAACCACAACTATCAGACAGCAAAGTTCAACCACACCTATCAGACAGCAAAGTTCAACCACACCTATCAAACAGCAGAGTCCAACCACACCTATCAAACAGCAAAGTTCAACCACACCTATCAAACAGTAAAGTTCAACCACACCTATCAAACAGCAAAGTTCAACCACACATATCAAACAGCAAAGTTCAACCACACATATCAAACAGCAAAGTTCAACCACACCTATCAGACAGCAAAGTTCAACCACACCTATCAGACAGCAAAGTTCAACCACACCTATCAGACAGCAAAGTTCAACCACACCTATCAGACAGCAAAGTTCAACCACACCAATCAGACAGCAAAGTTCAACCACACATATCAAACAGCAAAGTTCAACCACACATATCAAACAGCAAAGTTCAACCACACCTATCAGACAGCAAAGTTCAACCACACCGATCAGACAGCAAAGTTCAACCACACCTATCAGACAGCTAAGTTCAACCACAACTATCAGACAGTAAGTTCAACCACACCTATCAGACAGCAAAGTTCAACCACACCTATCAAACAGCAAAGTTCAACCACAACTATCAGACAGCAAAGTTCAACCACACCTATCAGACAGCAAAGTTCAACCACACCTATCAAACAGCAGAGTCCAACCACACCTATCAAACAGCAAAGTTCAACCACACCTATCAAACAGTAAAGTTCAACCACACCTATCAAACAGCAAAGTTCAACCACACATATCAAACAGCAAAGTTCAACCACACATATCAAACAGCAAAGTTCAACCACACCTATCAGACAGCAAAGTTCAACCACACCTATCAGACAGCAAAGTTCAACCACACCAATCAGAGACAGCAAAGTTCAACCACACCTATCAGACTGCAAAGTTCAACCACACCTATCAGACAGCAAAGTTCAACCACACCTATCAGACAGCAAAGTTCAACCACACCTATCAGACAGCAAAGTTCAACCACACCTATCAGACATCAAAGTTCAACCACACCAATCAGACAGCAAAGTTGAACCACACATATCAAACAGCAAAGTTCAACCACACATATCAAACAGCAAAGTTCAACCACACCTATCAGACAGCAAAGTTCAACCACACCTATCAGACAGCAAAGTTCAACCACACCTATCAGACAGCAAAGTTCAACCACACCTATCAAACAGCAAAGTTCAACCACACCTATCAGACAGCAGAGTTCAACCACACCTATCAGACAGCAAAGTTTCAACCACAACTATCAGACAGCTAAGTTCAACCACACCTATCAGACAGCTAAGTTCAACCACACATATCAGACAGCAAAGTTCAACCACACATATTAGACAGCAAAGTTCAACCACACCTATCAGACAGCAAAGTTCAACCACACAGAGTTCAACAACTACTGAAACCTCTGCAATGTATCTGCTTTGAACCAAGCATCATGTCCCCCTGACAAAGCGTTTCATCTGAAAAAGCAGGCATTTCTGTTTCCGTCGCAGCTACAGCACTGCAGTCAGACAATGTCCCAGTTAAGGGGAGTGTTACATTGAATGAGACACGAGACAGTTGATGCCGTTCCAATTCATTTTTGCCGGCAAGAGCTTTGTTTTCAGCTGTGTGAATTTGGGTGTTTTGCCTGTTTTGCGTTCAGGCGTCCCTGCTTTGGTATGATTTTGTTTTGGCCTGAAACATACGACAGTCCTCTCAGACCGAAGGTAGAATATCTCCAGATGGGAATAGTTCATCCAGTCCTATATATGGTATTACAACCAAACCATTTGGCATTAAGCTACTCCTACTCTCTCTCATCTCTACATCTGTGTCCAACCTCACCTCAACAAACAACTCCAACCTGCTCCTTGACCCAAGGCCTCTGCTGGTTTTTCCGAAAACAACTTCAGCCTCGTGCTTTCCAGGTGCTCCTGATGGACTATGTTAAACTAGGCATAATGGTGTTCTTGCTGTAGCCTTACCAATCTAACAATCATGTTGATAAGACTTGCTATTCTGAGGACTCTCAGCCTTGTTCCACTGTAGTGTCTCCTGATATTCCTGCTTTTACACCTCAAAGGCTCAATCCAGAGGGGCTCCGACTTGTGGAACTAGTCCCCAAACAATGGTTTACAAGTAGAATCTGTCCATGAGAGATTGCCTTTTCCTTAAGCATTATGGGGTGACTGCAGGCAGATACTGTACAAGCAAGAACCTGTTCAAAATGCAGCCGTTATAGTTTATATCTATATTTCAGCAGGCTCCTGCAGGAGAGACAGAGCGATGTGAAAAATGTTGTGCTCTGAATGCAGTAACCGTACATGGACCAGAGCTGGCAGACAGACTGTGTCCTCAGGGGCTGCTGCTTTTTAACAGCAGACATGACACAGAGATTATACAGTGGAAATCACCAGATGTAGGAAGTTAGTAGTTACAGGGACGGGACATCACATAGACAGACATATCAACGGAGAGACATATATATCAGGCATGGGCATCCAGTGTGTGTGTGTGTGTGTGTGTGTGTGTGTGTGTGTGTGTGTGTGTGTGTGTGTGTGTGTGTGTGTGTGTGTGTATATGTGTGTGTGTGTGTGTGTGTGTGTGTGTGTGTGTGTGTGTGTGTGTGTGTGTGTGTGTGTGTGTGTGTGTGTGTGTGTGTGTGTGTGTGTACATGCATAGGTGAGTATATCAACACATAGGCCTTTTTTGATTAAAAAGTGTCAATGAACACACACACACACACTAACACAAACACCAACTAATCTGCTCTAGCTTGTTAGTAGTGTCAGACAGCAGTGGAGGTGAGGTTAGACACAGCAGAGGCAGGATCGAGGCAGGGCAGAGGCAGGATAGAGACTGAATATAGGCAGGTTAGAGACTGAATATAGGCAGGTTAGAGTCAGGAAAGAGGCTGAATAGAGGCAGGATGGATGCAGGGTAGAGGAAGGGTAAAGGCTGAATATAGGCAGGATGGAGGCAGGGTAGAGGCAAGATAGAGGAAGGGTAGAGGTGGGAGCAGATAGCAGTAGAGAGAGGAGCAGAGAGAGGAGAGAGAGGAGTAGAGCGAGGAGAACAGAGGAGAGAGAGGAGTAAGAGAGAGGAGAAGAGAGGGGAGAAAGAGGAGAGAGAGGAGTAAAGAGAGGAGAAGAGAGGGGAGAGAGAGGAGTAGAGAGGGGAGAAGAGAGGGGAGAGACCGGAGTAGAGAGGAGTAGAGAGAGGAGGAAAGAGAGGGGAGAGAGATGGGGAGAGAGGAATAGAGAAAGGAGAAGAGAGGAGGAAAGAGAGGAGGAAAGAGAGGGGAGAGAGATGGGGAGAGAGGAATAGAGAAAGGAGAAGAGAGGAGGAAAGAGAGGAGAAGAGAGGGGAGAGAGAGGAGTAGAGAGAGGAGTAGAGAGAGGAGGAAAGAGAGGAGTATAGAAAGGAGAAGAGAGGAGTAGAGAGAGGAGAAGAGAGGGGAAGAGAGGAGTAGAGAGGGGAGAGACAGGAGTAGAGAGAGGAGTAGAGAGAGGAGGAAAGAGAGGGGAGAGAGAGGAGGAAAGAGAGGAGTAGAGAAAGGAGAAGAGAGGAGGAAAGAGAGGAGTAGAGAGGGGAGAAGAGAGGAGTAGAGAGAGGAGGGGAGAGAGGGGAGTGGAGAAAGAAGAGAGGAGCAGAGAAGAGCAGAGAGTGGAGAGAGATGGGAACAGAGGAAAGAGAGGAGAGAGAGGGGAGATAGAGAGTATCAGAGAGAGGAGATAGAGAGGAGCAGAGAAGAGCAGAGTGGAGAGAGATGGGAACAGAGAAAAGAGAGAGGAAAGAGAGGAGAGAGAGGGGAGATAGAGAGTATCAGAGAGAGGAGATAGAGAGGAGACAGAGAGGAGCGGAGAGAGGAGATAGAGAGGAGCATAGAGAGGAGCAGAGCTACAGTCCAGCCCCCTCAGCTTCTCAGTTCCATCATTCTGACCGGCTCCCCCATGGTCTTCAAATGCTGTCACATCCGCTGGTGTGTGTGTGTGTGTATGTGTGTGTGTGTGTGTGTGTGTGTGTGTGTGTGTGTGTGTGTGTGTGTGTGTGTGTGTGTGTGTGTGTGTGTGTGTGTGTGTGTGTGTGTGTGTCATGTGTGCTTGTATCTTATCTGTGTGTATGAGGACATGCATGTGTTTTTTTTCAATCTATGTGAGTGGGTCTAACAGAATCACAAGCTTGGGCCAGGCTTCCACAGCTCTGTCACTCTCCCAGGTGTTAGTTTTCACCAGGCAGCAGAGGCTTCCACAGCTCTGTCACTCTCCCAGGTGTTAGTTTTCATCAGTCAGCAGAGGCTTCCACAGCTCTGTCACTCTCCCAGGTGTTAGTATTCACCAGGCAGCAGAGGCTTCCCCAGCTCTGTCACTCTCCCAGGTGTTAGTTTTCACCAGGCAGCATAGTCTTCCCCAGCTCTGTCACTCTCCCAGGTGTTAGTTTTCATCAGGCAGCAGAGGCTTCCCCAGCTCTGACACTCTCCCAGATATTCGTTTTTGCCAGGCAGCAGAGGCTTCCCCAGCTCTGTCACTCTCCCAGGTGTTAGTTTTCACCAGGCAGCAGAGGCTTCCCCAGCTCTGTCACTCTCCCAGGTGTTAGTTTTCACCAGGCAGCAGAGGCTTCCCCAGCTCTGTCACTCTTCCAGGTGTTAGTTTTCACCAGGCAGCAGAGGCTTCCCCAGCTCTGTCACTCTCCCAGGTGTTAGTTTTCGCCAGGAAGCAGAGTCTTCCCCAGCTCTGTCACTCTCCCAGGTGTTAGTTTTCGCCAGGCAGCAGAGTCTTCCCCAGCTCTGTCACTCTCCCAGGTGTTAGTTTTCGCCAGGCAGCAGAGGCTTCCCCAGCTCTGTCACTCTCCCAGGTGTTAGTTTTCGCCAGGCAGCAGAGTCTTCCCCAGCTCTGTCACTCTCCCAGGTGTTAGTTTTCGCCAGGCAGCAGAGTCTTCCCCAGCTCTGTCACTCTCCCAGGTGTTAGTTTTCGCCAGGCAGCAGAGTCTTCCCCAGCTCTGTCACTCTCCCAGGTGTTAGTTTTCGCCAGGCAGCAGAGTCTTCCCCAGCTCTGTCACTCTCCCAGGTGTTAGTTTTCGCCAGGCAGCAGAGTCTTCCAAAGCGATTGGATGCAAGCAACTAACATAGACAATCACCCACAACCCACAATGCCAAAACAGGCTACCTAAATATGGTTCCCAATCAGAGACAATGTCTAACACCTGCCAAACACAGAAACAGACTAACTAGACATACCACATAGAATGCCCACTTAGATCACACCCTGAACAAACAAAACCTGTAAACATACAAAGCAAACTATGGTCAGGGCGTGACAAAAACGTTATAGTTATAAAAAGTTTAAATGTTTACAAATTAGATGGCTGAAATGAAAGCGGCTTCCCAAAATGAACACTCAGATTATAGTGATATTATGTCGGATCTCACAAACAATGTAAAGTATGTATGGCGGTGTAAACTAGAGCCAAACTGTAGATTTTTAATTCAAGGTTATCCTGCTATTGACACACTTGTTAAATGTTGCAGCAGAACGTGATAACAACAGTAGTTAATAAGGAAGTCTAAACAGAGCAGGTGAGTGCAGGTAGGGTAGACAGAGCAGGTGAGTGCAGGTAGGGTAGACAGAGCAGGTGAATACAGGTAGGGTAAACAGAGCAGGTGAATACAGGTAGGGTAAACAGAGCAGGTGAATACAGGTAGGGTGAACAGAGCAAGTGAATACAGGTAGGGTAAACAGAGCAGGTGAATACAGGTAGGGTAGACAGAGCAGGTGAATACAGGTAGGGTAAACAGAGCAGGTGAATACAGGTAGGGTAAACAGAGCAGGTGAATACAGGTAGGGTAAACAGAGCAGGTGAATACAGGTAGGGTAGACAGAGCAGGTGAATACAGGTAGGGTAAACAGAGCAGGTGAATACAGGTAGGGCAAACAGAGCAGGTGAATACAGGTAGGGTAAACAGAGCAGGTGAATACAGGTAGGGTAGACAGAGCAGGTGAATACAGGTAGGGTAGACAGAGCAGGTAAATACAGGTAAGGTAGACAGAGCAGGTGAGTACAGGTAGGGTAGACAGAGCAGGTGAATACAGGTAGGGTAGACAGAGCAGTTGAGTGCAGGTAGGGTAGACAGAGCAGGTGGGTGCAGGTAGGGTAGACAGAGCAGGTGGGTGCAGGTAGGGTAGACAGAGCAGGTGAGTGCAGGTAGGGTAGACAGAGCAGGTGAGTGCAGGTTGGGTAGACAGAGCAGGTGAGTGCAGGTAGGGTTGACAGAGCAGGTGAGTGCAGGTTGGGTAGACAGAGCAGGTGAGTGCAGGTAGGGTAGACAGAGCAGGTGAGTGCAGGTAGGGTAGACAGAGCAGGTGAGTGCAGGTAGGGTAGACAGAGCAGGTGAGTGCAGGTAGGGTAGGGTAGACAGAGCAGGTGAGTGCAGGTAGGGTTGACAGAGCAGGTGAGTGCAGGTTGGGTAGACAGAGCAGGTGAGTGCAGGTAGGGTAGACAGAGCAGGTGAGTGCAGGTAGGGTAGACAGAGCAACTTTTTGGTGGTTACAGCCGTTTTCCACCTCTTTATGGGTTCCTATATGCAAAAATGCAAATACATGTGTTAGTATATGCATATACACACCGTGTGTTTTTGCAAATGAGGCATATACCATATAGATATGTAGTGCAGTCTAAGAAACAAAAGGTGTAATTTGAGAAATTAAATTCCTGAATTCACACCAAAATCCATTCATTATTTAATCAATATCTGATGGATTATAAAAATTCTAAAAGTTTCGAGTGTCTTCTTTATCCATTCTACAATTGTTGTTTTTAAACCGTTTAACAATTTGGAAGACCGTAGTTACTAGAACACTTTTCTTCAACCCTGGTGACTGAGGACACACCGAGTGTGCATGCTTTTGTTCCCACTATGCACTAGCTCAAAATGACGAAACGAATCCAGCACTATAATAATCAATCCCTTGTGTGTTAGTACGTGTGTGTTAGTACTGGGTTGGAACCAAACCCTGTACATACACAGAAGGATGGAACACAGGATTAACCAATAACAGGTTCTAATGACATCACCTCAAACAGTCCAGTCAGCTGGGAAGTGTTCGTTCTTGACCATAGGGCATAGAAAGCCCATCAGAAAATAGTGGAAAGGCAATCACCTCTTTATCAGGACTCAGTTAATCCATTTTTCTTTTTCTCTCAATGTGAAATCCTTCATTTCAGACCCCATTGACAGCAGCTTGGAACTTGTAAGAGAATGGTCAAATGTGACCCGTTTCAGGAAACTAGGCGTATGTCGCGGGTCACTACATAACAGGAGAGCCGTTTGTTCTGAAACTTTTGACAAATGCCTTCTCAAACATTTGAACTTTCATGTGCCTTAATAAAAAACTTAATTTCCATCTGTAAATATGTATAAAAGTGTTAAATTACGAGCCTAGTTGGTTAAGCCACACAAAAAGTAAGTAACCTTCCCGCTAGCCATGATTGGCTGAGATAATGAGTGGGCTGGACATGCCGAGAGATGAGTTTGGATTGATCTGCCGTATAGCGCACTTTTGAAATCAGTGGTATTCGAGTATGATAGCTAAGGAGATGGAGAAAACACCTGTCTCTGGAATACATCTTCAAACTAAGGGCAACCATGGCATTCAACAGGAGACGCGTCCATCAATGATGTATACAAAGAATAGTCTGGCTGCTACATTTTTAGATAATACATGCTTATAATTTGACAGAAAGCGGTTTAATTTCAAGTTAAAGTGTGCTGTTAGCTAGCTAGCTAACGTTAGCTGGCTGGCTCGCTACCTAACATTAGGTGTTTTTGTTCTTATTATTCGCATCTCAGACCCATTTGCTTGACAAGTTATAGCCTCATGTTAGCTAGCTAACATTGAACCTGGTTGGTTAGCTGGATAGTAATGCCATGAGTAACGTCATGAGTTCCGATTGTAGTTCATTGTTTACCTAGCTAGCCAACTAACCACATGTCTTAACAAATTACTCTCGTCCGAGTGTGCCAGAGTGCAGAATGAGTGATGAATTTACGAACACTCAACACCCATTGAATATAGCCGATGTCAGTAAACGTTGGCAAAAAAGCGTAAATAAACTGTTGCCAGCAGCACAGTTATAGTCACCAATACTCTGGATAACAGGAAAACAGCCTAAACAGCTCTGTTTGTCACGTCTGCTCCCGCTCTCCCGCTCTGGTGCTAAAGAGCTGTTTCGCTCTGTCGATTTCTGCTGTTTCATCCCTGTGTCAGCATTATTGTCGTTTCCGTTTCCCCTTTCCAGACGCTGTCCGTTTTCTGTTCCTGTCTGTGGTTACCTTCTTCTCATCTCCAGCGTTGATCCTTACAGAATTCTGACACCAATATGTGAAGCATCAGGGAGTTTTGTTTTTTTGTTTTTGTTGGTGATGTCGGGTCCGGGTGCCGTCGCCGATGGAACCGGGGGTGCCTCAGCTGGCTTGTCGGGCTTCCACGCCTTAGCTAGCTTCAGAGGTTTTCTTTCCTTGAGTTGATTCAGCAGGCGCCCATCCAACGTCATGCCTCAGCCAGTTCATCAGGCTCCCACGCCTAAGCCGGCTCGTCAAGCTCCAACACCACAGCGGGATCGTCAGACTTTCACACCTCAGCCGGATCGTCAGTCTCCCATGCCTCAGACAGCTCGCCAGGCTCCCACGCCTCTGCCGGCTCATCGGGCTTCTACACCCCAGCTGGCTTGTCCAGGTGGGATGCCGGGTGGCGCCCCTAGAGGGGGGGTACTGTCACACCCCCTCCCGCTCTCCCGCTCTGTCGCTCGAGGGCGCCAGGATGCCCTTGATTACGCACACCTGTCACCATCATTATGCGCATCAGCGCTCATTGGACTCAACTGGACTCCATCACGTTTTGTTTGCCTTCCCTATATCTGTCTGCATCCTGTTTCATCCCTGTGTCAGCTTTATTGTTGTTTCCATTTCCCCTCTCCAGACACTGTCCATATTCTGTTCCTGTCCATGGTTATTAAATGGTTACTCCCTGTACCTGCTTCTTTTCTCCAGCGTCAATCCGTACACTGCTAGGTCGAGTAAAATGGTCAGAGTGGGGCGTTCTCTCAATATGTGTCTGGAAGTACCTAGATAAAATCCCCAGCTACATTAAACGCATCCTCAGGATTTGTGGTTTCCCGTTTGCATAAAGTCTGGTGTAGTTCTTTGAGGGGCACCGTGGTACTATATCCCAAAATAATTATTTGGGGAGGTAATACATTTGATTGTGAGATATTCTAGGTCGGGTGAACAAAAGGACTTGAGTTTCTGTATGTTTTCACAATCACACCACGAGTAGATAATCATGACACATACACCACCGCCTTTCTTCTTCCCGAAGAGTTCTTTATGAACTGAGAACCCAGCTGGCTGTATGGATGGGGACAGTATATCCCGAGAGAGCTATGATTCCGTGTAATAGTCCCTGATGTCTCTCTGGAAGTAGATCCTCGCCCTGGGCTTGTCTAATTTATTGTCCATAGACTGAACATTAGTGAGTAATATACTCTGAAGCGGTGGATGGTGTGTACGGACTAGAAGTCCACTCAAAATACCTCTTCTCCGCCGGCGGCGTCTTGGAGCAGCCTCTGGGATAAGTTAAATTGCCCTGGGGGGTACGAAGAAAGGATCCTATTTGGGAAGGTCGTATTCCTGGTCGTAATGCTGGTGATTTACCGCCTTTCTGATATCCAAAAGTTATTTCTGGCTGTATGTAATAACACAAACAATGTTCTGGGCTAATAATGAAAGAAATAACACACACACAAAATTATACTGCAAAGTTGCTTAGCAGCTAGAAGCAGAGCTGCCATGTCTGTCAGCTCCATCTTACATTACTTGTTCCATGCATTCCATTTAGACCAGAACAATAAACCCAAACATAAACACTGTAAATCTTCAGAACCAGTTCTGGTTTCTGGGCTTTCATCCATTTTCCATTATCTTAGCCAAGCCAATCAACATTCATTCTCAGAGATGGAGAAGCCATGGCAACTGCAATCTCTCTCCACAGCTCAATGCCACTGTGCTGCCATATTGCTGTGAGGCTACCCAGTCATCATCCTGAGATGCCTTTCCCTACATAACAAATGTTTGATTGCACAGCAGACTCATTTGGACGGAGTGAGATTAAAACGTTCGTCTACTGTATAGGACAGGGCTCGTCTCTGGTCATTACCCTCTCCTTCCCTGGTGATTTGATAGGCCTGACTCAAATTAAAAAGGTGTGAGTATGTGTATGACGCATTGCGAGCGTAGGCCACAGTCCGGTCCAACAACTCCCCATTCCCCAATGACAGTGTTGATAAAAAGGAGAACTATTCCATTCAGCTCCTCCCAACTAATGTGTCTGTTTTGTTGAAGGAGAGACAAAGTACACACTCTGTTGTAAGCTGGAATTGTTTCCCTAATAAAAACAGCTCTGCTATGGCAATAACTTGTTCAATTTAGATTTGGATGGCCAGCTCGGAAATGTTTTGTTAAAACTGAGTTGTTGGTTTGTGTTTACTTGGAAGGTAATTAATTTAGGATGATGACAGCAATGTTGTTGAACTAGATAACCCGTTCTTGTGGGGTTAAATTGGTACACTGTAAATTGGTTTCAGTGGTGGAGCTGTCCCCAATTTGTGACTGAAATTCATTTCCTCTTCTGTCTGTTCCACTCCTTATCTCTTCAATTTAACCCTTGGTTGAAACACAAATCCTGTCATAATACTATATCACTAAGTACTGAAAAGTGAAGCAGAGGCTCTGTGTGTGTCTTAGTTCACACACACATGCACGCACGCACGCACACACACACACACACACACACACACACACACACACACACACACACACACACACACACACACACACACACACACACACACACACACACACACACACACACACACACACACACACACACACACACATACACACACACACACACACACGCAAGCAGGTTTATCATTCAATAGCCTCCGCCTTGCACATCCAATAGAATAATAACAGTGGTTTCTGCAGCATAAGGCAATGGAATGCCTTCTTAATTCCAATACTTAGTAAATCTTTCACTTTCTCTCTTTTATGTGAATAAAGCACTATAAGGGAGATGATGTGGATATTTAAACACATTCATCACGTTAAGCCACCGTTTCTAAGATGGCAGTGATCAATAGAACCATTACAGTAAGCCTGAGGACATGGGAGTTGGAGCTTCAGATTAGTTAGGAGACGTTGTAATAACCATGAGCCCACCACAAATATTTATCATTTTAGTTTACTGGAATGTAAACTGAAGTCTTCAATTTAAATTCTCTCATCTTATTCATTTTCATTACAACGCATTCAATTTCATAGCCTTTCTGTACCGTCCTCTTCCTTCGGGGTATGGAAGGTTTACTTTTACATGACATGGCAATGTTCTGGCAGACAATGCTATAATGACCAGAACAACTGTGACTGCTGCTCAACTGTGACTGCTGTTTCCATTTCAACTCATTGATGCTTGGCCAACTAAATATCTCATCAAATCACACATCCACTAGCTTACTTGTGAATGCTCATCATTTTTGTTTCATTGTGGTGACATTAGTTCCACATCATCTCTGTTAGATATACAATAGCTAATTGAGAGATTCCCACAATGACAAGAAAATTAATAAATCAAATGGTCCATTAAATTGCAAAATTCCTTGATTAGAACGAACTGAGTGGGGATGTATTAATGTGACATTCTTCCCTGAACTGACTGGGGATGTATTAATGTGACTTTCCTCCCTGAACTGAGTGGGGACGTATTACTGTGACTTTCCTCCCTGAACTGAGTGGGGATGTATTAATGTGACTTTCCTCCCTGAACTGAGTGGGGATGTATTAATGTGACTTTCCTCCCTGAACTGAGTGGGGATGTATTACTGTGACTTTCCTCCCTGAACTGAGTGGGGGTGTATTAATGTCACTTTCCTCTCTGAGCTGAGTGGGGATGTATTAATGTGACTTTCCTCCCTGAACTGAGTGGGGATGTATTACTATGACTTTCCTCTCTGAACTGAGTGGGGATGTATTACTGTGACTTTCCTCCCTGAACTGAGTGGGGATGTATTACTGTGACTTTCCTCCCTGAACTGAGTGGGGATGTATTACTGTGACTTTCCTCTCTGAGCTGAGTGGGGATGTATTAATGTGACTTTCCTCTCTGAGCTGAGTGGGGATGTATTAATGTGACTTTCCTCACTGAACTGAGTGGGGATTTATTACTGTGACTTTCCTCCCTGAACTGAGTGGGGATGTATTACTGTGACTTTCCGCTCTGAGCTGAGTGGGGATGTATTAATGTGACTTTCCTCCCTGAACTGAGTGGGGATTTATTAATGTGACTTTCCTACCTGAACTGAGTGGGGATGTATTACTGTGACTTTCCTCCCTGAACTGAGTGGGGATGTATTAATGTGACTTTCCTCTCTGAGCTGAGTGGGGATGTATTAATGTGACTTTCCTCCCTGAACTGAGTGGGAATGTATTAATGTGACTTTCCTCCCTGAACTGAGTGGGGATGTATTAATGTGACTTTCCTCTCTGAACTGAGTGGGGATGTATTAATGTGACTTTCCTCCCTGAACTGAGTGGGGATGTATTAATGTGACTTTCCTCCCTGAACTGAGTGGGGATGTATTAATGTGACTTTCCTCCGTGAACTGAGTGGGGATGTATTAATGTGACTTTCCTCCCTGAACTGAGTGGGGATGTATTAATGTGACTTTCCTCTCTGAACTGAGTGGGGATGTATTACTGTGACTTTCCTCCCTGAGCTGAGTGGGGATGTATTACTGTGACTTTCCTCTCTGAACTGAGTGGGGATGTATTACTGTGACTTTCCTCCCTGAACTGAGTGGGGATGTATTAATGTGACTTTCGTCCCTGACCTGAGTGGGGATGTATTAATGTGACTTTCCTCCCTGAACTGAGTGGGGATGTATTACTGTGACTTTCCTCCCTGAACTGAGTGGGGATGTATTAATGTGACTTTCCTCTCTGAGCTGAATGGGGATGTATTAATGTGACTTTCCTCCCTGAACTGAGTGGGAATGTATTAATGTGACTTTCCTCCCTGAACTGAGTGGGGATGTATTAATGTGACTTTCCTCTCTGAACTGAGTGGGGATGTATTAATGTGACTTTCCTCCCTGAACTGAGTGGGGATGTATTAATGTGACTTTCCTCCCTGAACTGAGTGGGGATGTATTAATGTGACTTTCCTCCCTGAACTGAGTGGGGATGTATTAATGTGACTTTCCTCTCTGAGCTGAGTGGGGATGTATTAATGTGACTTTCCTCCCTGAACTGAGTGGGGATGTATTAATGTGACTTTCCTCCCTGAACTGAGTGGGGATGTATTAATGTGACTTTCCTCTCTGAACTGAGTGGGGATGTATTACTGTGACTTTCCTCCCTGAGCTGAGTGGGGATGTATTACTGTGACTTTCCTCTCTGAACTGAGTGGGGATGTATTACTGTGACTTTCCTCGCTGAACTGAGTGGGGATGTATTAATGTGACTTTCCTCTCTGAACTGAGTGGGGATGTATTACTGTGACTTTCCTCCCTGAGCTGAGTGGGGATGTATTAATGTGTCTTTCCTCCCTGAACTGAGTGGGGATGTATTAATGTGACTTTCCTCCCTGAACTGAGTGGGGATGTATTAATGTGACTTTCCTCCCTGAACTGAGTGGGGATGTATTACTGTGACTTTCCTCCCTGAACTGAGTGGGGGTGTATTAATGTGACTTTCCTCTCTGAGCTGAGTGGGGATGTATTAATGTGACTTTCCTCCCTGAACTGAGTGGGGATGTATTACTATGACTTTCCTCTCTGAACTGAGTGGGGATGTATTACTGTGACTTTCCTCCCTGAACTGAGTGGGGATGTATTACTGTTACTTTCCTCCCTGAACTGAGTGGGGATGTATTACTGTGACTTTCCTATCTGAGCTGAGTGGGGATGTATTAATGTGACTTTCCTCTCTGAGCTGAGTGGGGATGTATTAATGTGACTTTCCTCACTGAACTGAGTGGGGATTTATTACTGTGACTTTCCTCCCTGAACTGAGTGGGGATGTATTACTGTGACTTTCCTCTCTGAGCTGAGTGGGGATGTATTAATGTGACTTTCCTCCCTGAACTGAGTGGGGATTTATTAATGTGACTTTCCTACCTGAACTGAGTGGGGATGTATTACTGTGACTTTCCTCCCTAAACTGAGTGGGGATGTATTACTGTGACTTTCCTCTCTGAGCTGAGTGGGGATGTATTAATGTGACTTTCCTCCCTGAACTGAGTGGGAATGTATTAATGTGACTTTCCTCCCTGAACTGAGTGGGGATGTATTCATGTGACTTTCCTCTCTGAACTGAGTGGGGATGTATTAATGTGACTTTCCTCCCTGAACCGAGTGGGGACGTATTACTGTGACTTTCCTCCCTGAACTGAGTGGGGACGTATTACTGTGACTTTCCTCTCTGAACTGAGTGGGGATGTATTAATGTGACTTTCCTCCCTGACCTGAGTGGGGATGTATTAATGTGACTTTCCTCTCTGAACTGAGTGGGGATGTATTACTGTGACTTTCCTCCCGGAGCTGAGTGGGGATGTATTACTGTGACTTTCCTCTCTGAACTGAGTGGGGATGTATTACTGTGACTTTCCTCCCTGAACTGAGTGGGGATGTATTAATGTGACTTTCCTCTCTGACCTGAGTGGGGATGTATTACTGTGACTTTCCTCCCCGAACAGAGTGGGGATGTATTAATGTGACTTTCCTCTCTGAGCTGAGTGGGGATGTATTAATGTGACTTTCCTCTCTGAACTGAGTGGGAATGTATTAATGTGACTTTCCTCCCTGAACTGAGTGGGGATGTATTAATGTGACTTTCCTCTCTGAACTGAGTGGGGATGTATTAATGTTACTTTCCTCCCTGAACTGAGTGGGGATGTATTCATGTGACTTTCCTCCCTGAACTGAGTGGGGATGTATTAATGTGACTTTCCTCCCTGAACTGAGTGGGGATGTATTAATGTGACTTTCCTCCCTGAACTGAGTGGGGATGTATTAATGTGACTATCCTCTCTGAACTGAGTGGGGACGTATTACTGTGACTTTCCTCTCTGAGCTGAGTGGGGATGTATTAATGTGACTTTCCTCTCTGAGCTGAGTGGGGATGTATTAATGTGACTTTCCTCCCTGAACTGAGTGGGGATGTATTAATGTGACTTTCCTCCCTGAACTGAGTGGGGATGTATTACTGTGACTTTCCTCCCTGAACTGAGTGGGGATGTATTACTGTTACTTTCCTCCCTGAACTGAGTGGGGATGTATTACTGTGACTTTCCTATCTGAGCTGAGTGGGGATGTATTAATGTGACTTTCCTCTCTGAGCTGAGTGGGGATGTATTAATGTGACTTTCCTCACTGAACTGAGTGGGGATTTATTACTGTGACTTTCCTCCCTGAACTGAGTGGGGATGTATTACTGTGACTTTCCTCTCTGAGCTGAGTGGGGATGTATTAATTTGACTTTCCTCCCTGAACTGAGTGGGGATTTATTAATGTGACTTTCCTACCTGAACTGAGTGGGGATGTATTACTGTGACTTTCCTCCCTAAACTGAGTGGGGATGTATTACTGTGACTTTCCTCTCTGAGCTGAGTGGGGATGTATTAATGTGACTTTCCTCCCTGAACTGAGTGGGAATGTATTAATGTGACTTTCCTCCCTGAACTGAGTGGGGATGTATTCATGTGACTTTCCTCTCTGAACTGAGTGGGGATGTATTAATGTGACTTTCCTCCCTGAACCGAGTGGGGACGTATTACTGTGACTTTCCTCCCTGAACTGAGTGGGGACGTATTACTGTGACTTTCCTCTCTGAACTGAGTGGGGATGTATTAATGTGACTTTCCTCCCTGACCTGAGTGGGGATGTATTAATGTGACTTTCCTCTCTGAACTGAGTGGGGATGTATTACTGTGACTTTCCTCCCGGAGCTGAGTGGGGATGTATTACTGTGACTTTCCTCTCTGAACTGAGTGGGGATGTATTACTGTGACTTTCCTCCCTGAACTGAGTGGGGATGTATTAATGTGACTTTCCTCTCTGAGCTGAGTGGGGATGTATTAATGTGACTTTCCGCTCTGAACTGAGTGGGAATGTATTAATGTGACTTTCCTCCCTGAACTGAGTGGGGATGTATTAATGTGACTTTCCTCTCTGAACTGAGTGGGGATGTATTAATGTTACTTTCCTCCCTGAACTGAGTGGGGATGTATTCATGTGACTTTCCTCCCTGAACTGAGTGGGGATGTATTAATGTGACTTTCCTCCCTGAACTGAGTGGGGATGTATTAATATGACTTTCCTCTCTGAGCTGAGTGGGGATGTATTAATGTGACTTTCCTCCCTGAACTGAGTGGGGATGTATTAATGTGACTTTCCTCCCTGAACTGAGTGGGGATGTATTAATGTGACTATCCTCTCTGAACTGAGTGGGGACGTATTACTGTGACTTTCCTCTCTGAGCTGAGTGGGGATGTATTAATGTGACTTTCCTCTCTGAACTGAGTGGGGATGTATTAATGTGACTTTCCTCCCTGAACTGAGTGGGGATGTATTACTGTGAATATCCTCCCTGAACTGAGTGGGGATGTATTAATGTGACTTTCCTCTCTGAGCTGAGTCGGGATGTATTAATGTGACTTTCCTCCCTGAACTGAGTGGGGATGTATTAATGTGACTTTCCTCCCTGAACTGAGTGGGAATGTATTAATGTGACTTTCCTCTCTGAACTGAGTGGGGATGTATTACTGTGACTTTCCTCTCTGAACTGAGTGGGGATGTATTACTGTGACTTTCCTCCCTGAGCTGAGTGGGGATGTATTACAGTGACTTTCCTCTCTGAACTGAGTGGGGATGTATTACTGTGACTTTCCTCCCTGAACTGAGTGGGGATGTATTAATGTGACTTTCCTCCCTGAGCTGAGTGGGGATGTATTACTGTGACTTTCCTCTCTGAACTGAGTGGGGATGTATTACTGTGACTTTCCTCTCTGAACTGAGTGGGGATGTATTACTGTGACTTTCCTCTCTGAACTGAGTGGGGATGTATTACTGTGACTTTCCTCCCTGAGCTGAGTGGGGATGTATTACTGTGACTTTCCTCCCTGAGCTGAGTGGGGATGTATTACTGTGACTTTCCTCTCTGAACTGAGTGGGGATGTATTAATGTGACTTTCCTCCCTGAACTGAGTGGGGATGTATTACTGTGACTTTCCTCTCTGAACTGAGTGGGGATGTATTACTGTGACTTTCCTCTCTGAACTGAGTGGGGATGTATTACTGTGACTTTCATCCCTGAGCTGAGTGGGGATGTATTACTGTGACTTTCCTCCCTGAGCTGAGTGGGGATGTATTACTGTGACTTTCCTCTCTGAACTGAGTGGGGATGTATTACTGTGACTTTCCTCTCTGAACTGAGTGGGGATGTATTACTGTGACTTTCCTCTCTGAACTGAGTGGGGATGTATTACTGTGACTTTCCTCCCTGAGCTGAGTGGCGATGTATTACTGTGACTTTCCTCCCTGAGCTGAGTGGGGATGTATTACTGTGACTTTCCTCTCTGAACTGAGTGGGGATGTATTACTGTGACTTTCCTCTCTGAACTGAGTGGGGATGTATTACTCTGACTTTCCTCTGTGAACTGAGTGGGGATGTATTACTGTGACTTTCCTCTCTGAACTGAGTGGGGATGTATTAATGTGACTTTCCTCTCTGAGCTGAGTGGGGATGTATTACTGTGACTTTCCTCTCTGAACTGAGTGGGGATGTATTACTGTGACTTTCCTCTCTGAACTGAGTGGGGATGTATTAATGTGACATTCCTCCCTGAACTGCTACTTTGCTTTGATTTGTCTCTGTATGAAGTGGCACAAATGAAATGCTCTCTCTCTCAATTATTATTATGATAAACAAAATCAAGGGGCTCATATTTACATTGCCAAAACAAGTGAAATTGATAAACAAAGGTGAAAAAAACAATACAAAATGAACAGTAAATATTACACTCACATAAGTTCCAAAAGAATACAGACATTTCAAATGTCGTATTATGTCTATATACAGTGTTGTAACAATGTGCAAATAGTTAAAGTTAAAAGGGGAAAATAAATAAACACACATTTAGGTTGTATTTACAATGGCATTTGCTCTTGACTGGTTGCTTTTTTATTGTGGCAATAGGTCACAAATCTTGCTGCTGTGTTTGCACACTGTGGTATTTCACCGAATAGATATGGGAGTTGATCAAAATTGCATTTGTTTTTATATTCTTTGTGGGTCTGTGTAATTTGAGGTAATTTGAGGTAATTTGTGTAATTTAATTTATGTGTCTCTA
Source organism: Oncorhynchus kisutch (assembly GCF_002021735.2). NCBI lineage: Eukaryota > Metazoa > Chordata > Actinopteri > Salmoniformes > Salmonidae > Oncorhynchus > Oncorhynchus kisutch. The sequence continues at coordinate 26,108,973 of NC_034188.2, forward strand.
ATATGGTCACACATTTGGCAGGAGGATAGGAAGTGCAGGTTCTACCTCCTTTTGTGGCCAGTGTGCTCATAGCCTGTCTTCTCTGGAGAGCCAGGTCTGCCTACGGTGACCTTACTCAATAGCAAGGCTATTCTCACTGAGTCTGTACACAGTCAAAGCTTTTCTTAATTTTGGGTCAGTCACAGTGGTCAGGTATTCTGCCACTGTGTCTCTCTGTTTAGGGACAAATCATCCAGAGGCGGCGCTCCTAGTGACCAGGGACTTAAATGCAGGGAAAGTTAAAACCGTTTTATCAGCATGTTAAATGTGCAACTAGAGGGAAAAAAACACTAGACCACCTTATCTCCACACAGAGACGCGTACAAGCTCTCCTCTGCCCTGCATTTGGCAAATCTGACCCTAACTCTATCCTCCTGATTCCTGCTAACAAACAGATATTTAAGTGGGAAACACCAGTGATTCCCACAATAAAAAAGTGGTCAGATTAAGCAGATGCTAAGCTACTGGACTTTTTTGTGGGTACAGACTGGAATATGTTCCAGAATTCTTCCGATGGCATTGAGGAGTACACCACATCAGTCACTGACTTTATCAATAAGTGCCTCGATGACGTTGTCCCCACAGTGACTCTACGTACATACCCCAAAAAGAAGCCATGGATTACAGGCAACATTCACACTGAGCTAAAGGGTAGAGCTGCAGCTTTCAAGGAGCGGGACTCTGACCTGGAAGCTTATAAGAAATCCCGCTATGCCCTCCAAAGAAACAATCAAACTGGCAAAGCATCAATACAGGACAAAGATCAAATCGTACTACACTGGCTCCGACACATGTCGGATGTGGCAGGATATTATAGACTACAAAGGGAAGCACAGCCACAAGCTGACCAGTTAAATGAGCCCAACAGACGAGCTAAATTACTTCTATGCTCGCATTGAAGCAAGTAACACTGAAACATGGATGAGAGCATCAGCTGTTCCAGATGACTGTGTGATCACGCTCTCCAAAGCCAATGTGAGTAAGACCTTTAAACAGGTCAACATTCACAAGGCCGCAGGGCCAGACAGATTACCAGGACGTGTACACTGAGCATGCGCTGACCAACTGGCAGGTGTCTTCACTGACATTTTCAACCTCTCCCTGTCTGAGTCTGTAATACCAACATGTTTCAAGCAGACCACCATAATCCCTGTGCCCATGAACACTAAGGTAACCTGTCTAAATGACTACCAACAAGTAGCACTCACATCTGTCGCCAGGAAGTGCTTTGAAAGGCTGGTCATGGCTCACATCAACACCATTATCCCAGAAACCCTAAACCCACTGCAATTTGCATACCACTCCAACAGATCCACAGATGATCTCTATTGCACTCCACACTGCCCTTTCACACCTGGACAAAAGGAAGACCTATGTGAGAATGCTGATCATTGACTACAGCTCATTGTTTAGCACTATAGTGCCCGCAAAGCTCATCACTAAGCTAAGGACCTTGGGACTAAACACCTCCCTCTGCGACTGGATCCTGGACTTCCTGATGGGCCGCCCCCAGGTGATAACGGTAGGTAACAACACATCCACGCTGATCCTCAACACAATGGCCCCTCAGGGGTGCGTGCTCAGTCCCCTCCTGTACTCCCTGTTCACTAATGACTGCACGGCCAAGCATGACTCCAACACCATCATTTAGTTTGCCGATGACACAACAGTGGTAGGCCTGATCACAGACAATAACGAGACAGCCTATAGGGAGGAGGTCAGAGACCTGACTGTGTGGTGCAAGGACACCAACCTCTCCCTCAACGTGATCAAGACAAAGGAGATGATTGTGGACTACAGGAAAAGGAGGACCGAGCATGCCTCCATTCTCATCGACGAGGCTGTAGTGGAGCAGGTTGAGAGCTTCAAGTTCCTTGGAGTCCACATCACCAGCAAACTAACATGTTCCAAGCACACCAAGACAGTCGTGAAGAGGGCACGACAAAACCTATTCCCCATCAGGAGACTGAAAAGATTTGGCATGGGTTCTCAGATCCTCAAATGGTTCTACAGCTGCACCATCGAGAGCATCCTGACTGTGTGCATTACTCCATGAAATGGCATCTGCTTGGCCTCCGACCGCAAGGCACTACAGAGGGTAGTGCGTAAGGCCCAGTACATCACCAGGGCCAAGCTTCCTGCCATCCAGGACCTCTTTACCAGGCGGTGTCAGAGTAAGTCCCTAAAAATGGTCAGTCTCCACCACCCTTGTCATAGACTGTTCTCTCTGCTACCGCACGGCAAGCGATACCGGAGAGCCAAGTCTTGGTCCAAGAGGCTTCTAAATAGCTTCTACCCCCAAGCCATAAGAGATTCTAATCAATTGTCTACCCCAATTTGCATTTCCCCCCACACTCTTTTATGCTGCTGCTACTCTCTGCTATCTATGCATAGTCACTTTAATAGCTCTACCTACATGTACATATTACCTCAATTACCTCGACTATCCGGTGCCCCCGCACATTGACTCTGTACCGGTATCCCCTGTATATAACTTTGCTATTGTTATTTTACTGCTGCGCTTTAATTTAATGATTTCTAATTATATTTATTATTTATTTTATTATTTCTTCCTTTTATTTCTTCCTTTTTTAAGGTATTTTTCTTAGAACTGCATGGTTGGTTAAGGGCTTGAAAGCAAGCATTTCATTGTAAGGTCTACAACTATTGTGTTTGGCACATGTGACAAATAACATTCGATTTGAATTGAACAGCATTCTAGTTTGCTCAGTTTTTGTTAATTCTTTCTACTTTGTCAAGTAATTCTATTTTTGTTTTCTCATGATTTGGTTCTCTTTCTGTTTCTGTCTGTCTCTATCTCCCCCTCTCTCTCACCACCATCTGTCTCCCCCCATCTCTCTCCCCCATCTCTTCCCCCTCTCTCTCCCCCATCTCTTCCCCCTCTCCTTCTGGCAGGATGGAACAGCTCAGCTACAAAGGACCTTTATGTATTTGAATGTTTTCTTGCTTTTTTCAGTCTTTTTACAGAAACCCAGGCCCCCGCTTTAACGATTATAGGCCAGGCCTAGAGTCTTGTTGAGAAAACATCTCAGGCTCGTCCATCAATGATAACACATTATAACCTTTGACCCGTACTGGTTGTTACAGTGGTTGGAGAATGGCAAGTAGGAAGAAAAGTGGGCTAATTCAGAAAAGGTCTGTTCCATCATCTGCTGTGACCTGATGACACGAACACTGTGAGACGCTGTGAGACCATTGTCGTGGGAAAGCAGAAAAACAAGGCCATGCTACACTCTCATGACGATCCCTACAAACCCTCAAACAAATACACACACTGACCATAGACACACTTTCCCTGACAGACAAATACACACACTGACCATAGACACACTTTCCCTGACAGACAAATACACACACTGACTGTAGATACACTTTCCCTGACAGACAAATACAAATACACACACTGACACACTTTCCCTGACAGACATTATGGACACTGAGCGTAGACACACTTTCCCTGAGTCTCAGAACATGACATGATTATGACATGGATGTTCTTTCTCACACAAACACACGGACACAAACACAAACACACGGACACAAACACAAACACAAACACACGGACACAAACACAAACACAAACACACACACACGGACACAAACACAAACACACTAGACATAAACCAAAGACAAATCACCTCAAATATGTCTCATTGTGAGTGTACTGTATATTGCCACAGGCTCCTCAGCCTTCAGACACTTGTTATCTTCTACCCTGTTCTCTTTCCCCCCTCTCTCTCTATATATCTCCCCCTTTCTCTCTCTCCCTTCTCTCTCTCTCTCACACTCCCCCCTCGCTCTCTATATCTCTCTCTCTCGCTTTTCTCTCTCTATATCTCTCTCCCTCAGTCTCTCTCCATATCTCTCCCTCCTCTCTCTCCCTTCTCTCTCTCCCTCTCCCCTCTCTCTCCCTCTCTCTCTCTCTCTCTCTCTCCCCGCTCTCCCTCTCTCTCTCTCTCTCTCCCCTCTCTCTCTCCCTCTCTCTCTCTCCCTCTCTCTCTCTCTCTCTCCCCTGCTCCCTCTCTCTCTCTCTCCCTCTCTCTCTCTCTCTCTCTCTCTCTCTCTCTCTCTCTCTCTCTCTCCCCCCGCTCCTCTCTCCCTCTCTCCCTGTCCCCCTCCCTCTCTTTCCCTTTCTTAACCAGCCTGTGTAGAATGTACTTAAGCCTGTGTTTCAGACATAAGGAAGTGGATGGCGGCAAATGTTTTTATTTTAAACTTGGACAAAACAGAGATGCTAGTTCTAGGTCCCAAAAAACAGAGATATATTCGGTTGGATCTGACAATGGTTGTACAGTCACCTCAAATAAAACTGTGAAGGACCTTGGCGCTACTCTGGACCCTGACCTCTCTTTTGACGAACATATCAAGACTGTTTCAAGGACAGCTTCTTTCCATCTACATAACATCAGAAACTATATGTCCAAAAATTATGCAGAAAAATGTATCCATGCTTTTGTTACTTCTGGATTAGACTACTGCAATGCTCTACTTTCCGGCTAACCTCAGTTAGCGCTAAAGACGGCTGCTAGAATCTTGAGTAGAACCCATCAATCAACTTTCTGATTTGGTCCTGCTGTACAAAACTACATGTACGCTACGATCACAAGACTCAGGCCTCCTTATTGTCCCTAGAATTTCCAAGAAAACAGCTGGAGGCAGGGCTTTGTCCTACAGAGCTACATTTTTACGGAATATTCTGCCTATCCATGTGAGAGACGCAGACCCGGTCTCAACCTTTAAGTCTTTATTGAAGACTCATCTCTTCAGTAGGTCTTATGATTGAGTGTAGTCTGGCCCAGGGGTGTGAAGGTGAACGGGAAGGCACTGGAGCAAAGAACCGCCCTTGCTGTGTCTGTCTGGCCGCTTCCCCTCTCTCAACTGGGATTATCTGCCTCAAACCCTATTACAGGGGCTGATGTCACTGCCTTATTGGTGCTCTTCCATGCCGTCCCTAGGAGGGGCGCATCTCTTGAGTGGGTTGAGTCATTGATGTGATCTCCCTGTCTGGGTTGGCACCCCACCTCGGGTTCATGCCGTGGGTGAGATCTTTGTGGGCTATACTCGGCCTTGGCTCAGGGTAGTAAGTTGGTGGCTTGAATATATCCTACTAGTGGTGTGGGGGCTGTGTTTTGGCAAAGTGGGTGGGTTATATCCTGCCTGGTTGGTCCTGTCTGGGGGTATCATCAGACGGGGCATCATCAGACGGGGCAACAGTGTCTCCCAACCCCTCCAGTCTCAGCCTCCAGTAATTAAGCTGCAATTGTTACGTTTTTCTTGCGGTGAAGGAGAGTCGGACCAAAATGCAGCGTGGTATTCTTGATACATGTTTAATGACGATGAAAAAACGAACAATACAAAAACAACAAACGTGAAAACATATACAGCCTATCTGGTGCAAACAAACACAGAGACAGGAACAATCACCCACGAAACACTCAAAGAATATGGCTGCCTAAATATGGTTCCCAATCAGAGACAACGATAATCACCTGCCTCTGATTGAGAACCACTTCAGGCAACCATAGACTTGACTAGATAACCCTACTAAGCCACAATCCCAATACCTACTAAAACCCCAAGACAAAACACACCACATAGTAAACCCATGTCACACCCTGGCCTGACCAAAATAATAAAGAAAACACAAAATACTAAGACCAGGGCGTGACAGAACCCCCCCCCCCCCCCCCCCCCAAGGTGCTGACTCCCGGCCGCACACGTAAACCCATAGGGGAGGGTCCGGGTGGGCGTCTGTCCACGGTGGCGGCTCCGGCGCGGGCCGTGGACCCCAATCCAACAAAGTCTTAGTCCCCTTGCATAGCGTCCTTAGATTGGCGACCCTCGCCGCCGACCTTGGCCTAATAACCCTCACCAAGGACCCCACTGGACTGAGGGGCAGATCGGGACTGAGGTAGCTCGGGACTGAGAGGAAGCTCAGCACTGAGAGGAAGCTCAGCACTGAGAGGAAGCTCAGGCAGGTAGTAGGATCTGGCAGATCCTGGCTGGCTGGTGATTCTGGCAGATCCAAGCTGACTGGCGGATCCTGGCTGAATGGCGGATCTGGAAGATCCTGGTTGACTGGCGGATCCTGGCTGACTGGCGGATCTGGAAGATCCTGGCTGACTGGCGGATCCTGGCGGATCCATGCAGACTGGCAGCTCTGGCTGCTCCATGCAGACTGGCAGCTCTGGCTGCTCCATGCAGACTGGCAGCTCTGGCTGCTCCATGCAGACTTGCAGCTCTGGCTGCTCCATGCAGACTGGCAGCTCTGAACAGGCGGGAGACTCCGGCAGCGCAGTAGAGGAGGAAGGCTTTGGCAGCGCTAAACAAGCGGGAGACTCCGGCAGCGCAGAACAGGCGGGAGACTCCGGCAGCGCTGTAGAGGAGGAAGGCTCTGGTAGTGCTGGACAGGCGAGGCGCACTGTAGGCCTGATGCGTGGTGCTGGCACTGGTGGTACTGGGCCGAGGACACGCACAGTAAGCCTGGTGCGGGGAGCTGCAACCGGAGGGCTGGTGCGTGGAGGTGGTACTGGATAGACCGGACCGTGCAGGCGCACTGGAGCTCTTGAGCACCGAGCCTGCCCAACCTTACCTGGCTCGATGCCCACTCTAGCCCGGCTGATACGAGGAGCTGGTATGTACCACACCAGGCTATGCACCCGCACTGGAGACACCGTGCACACCACAGCATAACACGGTGCCTGCCCAGTTTCTCTAGCCCCCCGGTAGGCACAGGAAGTTTGTGCAGGTCTCCTACCTGGCGTAGCCATACTCCCTGTGAGCCCCCCCCCCCCCTGCCTCTGATTGAGAACCACTTCAGGCAACCATAGACTTTACTAGATAACCCTACTAAGCCACAATCCCAATACCTACTAAAACCCCAAGACAAAACACACCACACTAAGACCAGGGCGTGACAGCAATAGTTTATGTGTTGGGGGTCTACGGTCAGTTTGTTATATCTTGAGTATTTCTCCTGTCTTATCTGGTGTCCTGTGTGAATTTAATTATGCTCCCTCTAATTCTGTCTCTCTGACTCTCTCTCTCTCTCTCTCTCTCTCTCTCTCTCTCTCTTTCTTTCTTTCTCTCTTTCTCTCTTTCTCTCTTTCTCTCTTTCTCTCTTCTCTCTGAGAACCTGAGCCCTAGGACCATGCCTCAGGACCTCCTGGCCCGACTCCTTGCTGTCCCCATGCTGCTGCTCCATTTTCAACTGTTCTGCCTGCGGCTAAGGAACCCTGACCTGTTCACCCGACGTGTTACCTTGTCCCGGAACTGCTGTTTTTGACTCTCTCTCTCTCTCTACCACACCTGCTGTCTCTAACTCTGAATGATTGGCTGTGAAAAGCCAACTGACATTTACTCTTGAGGTGCTGACCTGTTGCACCCTCTACAACCACTGTGATTATTATTATTTGACCTTGCTGGTCATTTATGAACATTTGAACATCTTGGCCATGTTCTGTTATAATCTCCACCCGGAACAGCCAGAAGAGAGCTGGCCACCCCTCATAGCCTGGTTCCTCTCTAGGTTTCTTCCTAGATTCTGGCCTTTCTAGGGAGTTTTTCCTAGCCACCGTGCTTCTACATCTGCATTGCTTGCTGTTTGGGGTTTTAGGCTGGGTTTCTGTACAGCACATTGTGTACAGCACACTCAGCTGATGTAAAAAAGGGATTCATAAATAAATTTGATTGATTGAAATTTGATTGAACTAGCTTCCATGAAAAGGAAGTTAGGCTAGCGAGCAAGCATTTTAGCTAGGCAGCCTACATTAGGACAACAAAAATAAAAGTGTGCTGTATGACAGACTGATAGACCGTTTAGGCAACATGAAAGAGGAGGGGGGCATTTGCGTTTCTCTACAAATAGGGTGAGTCAACATGTTTTTCTACTTGCACGAATATGCACGCGCGCACACACACACACACACACACACACACACACACACACACACACACACACACACACACACACACACAGAGAGAGAAATCAGAAATAAGAACCCCCCCACAGACACACACACACAGATCCGAACCCCCCCCACACACATGAATATACACACACACAGGCAAATCAGAACCATGGACAGCCACATCATATTTAACTTACGTTGATTGGACTAAATTGTTTTTGGTATCTTTTAGCTGTCACTGTATAAGACAAAGCAGAGGTGATTTGATGATGTTGAAGTGTAAATGGTGCTGGAATAGTGGAGGCAGTTCCTGTCTTCTTCGTGACTTGCAGTAACTCTCCATGGTTCTAAATCAATAGTTGTCTTGTGGTCTGAAAATGTTGGACACATGAACTTGCTTGGCCATGCTGTAGGTCATGTTACTGTTTGTTACTGTACATGCAATAGGTGTGCTCATTATGGCGCACACCTGTCCCCATTGTTACGCGCACCTGCGCTTCATCCGACTCACCTGGCCTCCATCACTTCCCTAATTATCTTCCCTATATCTGTCACTCCCTTTGGTTCCTCCCCCAGGCGTTATTGTTTCTGTTCCAGTGTCATGTCTGTGAGTTGATTGTGTTACTTGTTTTTTAATGTTTAAAAAAAATGTATTTTAATATACTCACTCCCTGAACTTGCTTCCCGACTCTCAACGCACATCGTTACAGAATAACGCCTCACCTAAGGGAAGCATCAGGCAGTGTATTTCAGGCAGTCATTGTTTCTGTTCCAGTGTCATGTCTGTGTGTTGTTCGTGTTTCTTGTTGTGTATTATGTTGAGTTTATTTATTAAGACACTCACTCCCTGAACTTGTTTCCCGACTCTCAGCGCACATCATTGACATGATCGTATTTGGATCGCAATTGGATATCACAAAATTGGGGGGGAAAAAGAGGGTAAAATACAAAAAATGTTAAATAAAAACAAAAAAGAACAAGGTGTGGTTGAATTTATTCTGCCACTATGTCTTCTTATTGGCTCGACCTTTAGGCCTAGACCTCGACCTTTAGGCCTATACTGTATATCATGGTCGCAAGGCATATTAAGGCTTCCCCAGTGATTTTACCCACACACCACTACAGCTTATACAGTATATACATGTTCTAATGCTATCAGGTATTTTTTTTCTATAATAAAGAAAATTATATGAGCTTAATAAGAGTTCCTGAGTGGCACAGCGGTCTAAGGCACTGCCTCTCAGTGCTAGAGGTGTCACTACAGACCTGGTTTGATTTCAACCTGTATCACAACCAGGCATGATTGGAAGTCCCATAGGGCGGCGCACAATTGGCCCAGCGTCGTCCAGGTTAGGGCTGGGCCGTTATTGTAAATAAGAATTTGTTTTTATCTGACTTGCCTAGTTAAATAAAGGTTAAATAAAAAAAGGTATTTGCATATACGAAGACATTAACATAAAGAGGTGGAACAGGGCTCCAATCACCAACAACTTGCTCTGTCTAAGCCTACCTGCACTCAACTGCTCTGTCTAGACCCCCTCATTAATTACTGTTGTTGTTATGTTCTGTTGCATAATTTAACAAGTGTATCAATAGCAGGATACCCTGAGATTAAAAATCTCAGTTTGGTTCAGTTTAGCAGCAGTGTAAAAATAAAATGGAGGGTGGCCATTTGATTAATTGTTCAGCAGTCTTATGACTTGGGGGTAGAAGCTGCTAAGGAGCCTTTTGGTCCTAGACTTGGCACTCCGGTACCTGTTGCCGTGTGGTGGCAGAGAGAACAGTCTTGGGTGACTGTTGGGCTTCCCTCTGACACCGCCCACATCGCCCATTGCAGGAAGGTTGTCCCCAGGGATGTACTGGGCCGTACGCAATACCCTCTGTACCTCCTTACGGTCAGATACCGAGCAGTTGCCATACCAGGCAGTGATGCAACCGGTCAGGATGCTCTCGATGGTGCAACTGTAGAACTTTTGAAGGATCTGGGGACCCATTCCAAATCTTTTCAGTGTCCTGAGGGGGAAAGGTGTGGGATTCTTCCATGTAAGAATGATGGAGGCCACTGTGATCTTGGGGACCTTCAATGCTGCATAAATTGTTTGGTGCCCTTCCCCAGATCTGTGCCTCGACACAATCCTGTCTCTGAGCTCTACGGACAATTACTTCGACTTCATGCCTAGGTTTTTGCTCTGACATGCACTGTCAACTGTGGGACCCTACATAGAGAGGTGTGTGACTTTCCAAATCATGTCCAATCAATTCAAATTACCACAGGTGGGCTCCAGTCAAGATGTGGAAACATCTCAAGGATGATCAATGGAAACAGGATGCACCTGAGCTGAATTTCGATTTTCATAGCAAAGGATCTGAATACTTATGTAAATATGTTTTTTCTGTTTTTATTTGTAATACATTTGCAAAATTTATAAAAGCCTGTTTTTGCTGTGTCATTCTATGGTATTGTGTGTAGATTGCTGAGGAATTTGTTTTATTTAATCCATTATAGAATCAGGCTGTAACGTAACAAAATATGGAAAAAGTCAAGGGGTCTGAATACTTTCCAAAGGCACTGTATATATACTTTAGTTTTCTTGACCAGGGCCGGCACCATAAGGAATCTTTTGGATGGGCATTTGATTTCCATAGGGGAGCATGTTTTTTACACGGGACCTCCTATGTCTGGTGCCGGCCAAATAGTGGTCCTAAAATTAAAAATCAAAGAGCTAAATGATTCATGGTATGCCTATCTTAAAACAATTCCATAAGTTCCATAAAATTCCATAAATTCCCAAAGTGGTCTGTTCTTGTACTTTAAAGTCTATGACATTTCAGATTTACATATGATAATTTTTCACAAAGTAGTTTGGATGTAGTGAACTACTTTTTACATTTTCTTTTAGTTTAGTTAACTATATTTTCTTAAGCTTTAGTAGATTTAGTGTAGTTTAACTTCTTCCAGTGTGAAGGAATTGGTAGCTTGGTGAATGTAACGATGTGCGCTGAGAGTCGGGAAGCAAGTTCAGGGAGTGAGTACATTTAATAAAGGTACGGAACTTAATACAAAACAATAAACACAAACAAAGCACAGACATGAAGCTGGAACAGAAATAATAATGCCTGGGGAACCAAAGGGTGTGACATTCGTAGGGAAGGTAATCAAGGAAGTGATGGAGTCCAGGTGAGTGTCATGAGGCGCTGGTGTGCGTGACAATGGTGACAGGTGTGCGGGTTAATGAGCAGCCTGATGACCTAGTGGCCGGAGAAGGAGCACATGTGACAGGGAACTATATTTTCAGAGCAGCTATCCCAACATTGCATCCTGCACACAAAACCCCAAATTAATTCATCAAGACCTGACACAAAAGCTGCTCAGGAAAGTGAGTTTGACTGAACCATATTGGAAACATTGCAGGGGTACAATCCACGCACACGCACACGTACACACACACACACACACACACACGTACACACACACACACACACACACACGTACACACACACACACACACACACACACACACACACACACACACACACACACACACACACACACACACACACACACACACACACACACACACACACACACACACACACACACACCAAGGTTGTACGGCTAGCTAGGTCCTCTGCTTCATTGGAAATCACAGCAGGTAGATCCCTCATGCACTGTTGTGCCCATTCCACCAGCAGGACACACAGTGAAACAAGGAGCTGTCAATTAAAAGCGATTCATTCTACTCATTCTATCCCTCTATCTGAGAGAGGAGGAGAGAGGACTGGCAAGAAGATTAGAGGTGGTAATAGCAGAGGAGAAGAGATGCATGAGGGGAGGAGGTGAAAAGAGAGGCTGGGAATAAATAGAATAGGTTAATAGATAGAAGGGGACTAATAAGTAGAATAAGTGAATAGATAGAAGAGGACTAATAAATAGAATAGTTGAATAGATAGGACTAATAAGTAGACTAGGTGAAAAGATAGAAGAGGACTAATAAGTAGACTAGGTGAAAAGATAGAAGAGGACTAATAAGTAGACTAGGTGAAAAGATAGAAGAGGACTAATAAGTAGACTAGGTGAAAAGATAGAAGAGGACTAATAAGTAGACTAGATGAAAAGATAGAAGAGGACTAATAAATAGAATAGTTGAATAGATAGAAGGGGACTAATAAGTAGACTAGGTGAAAAGATAGAAGAGGATTAATAAGTAGACTATGTGAAAAGATAGAAGGGGACTAATAAGTAGACTAGGTGAAAATATAGAAGAGGACTAATAAGTAGACTATGTGAAAAGATAGAAGAGGACTAATAAGTAGACTAGGTCAATATATAGAATATGAGGAATAACGAAGACAAGACAAGAATGAAGAGAAAAGGATAATAAATTAGCACCTATCATCATAAATAAAAAACATATCAGTAACAACATTGCTGTACAGAATGTACTGTGAGGAGAGGAGAGGAGAGGAGAGGAGAGGAGAGGAGAGGAGAGGAGAGGAGAGGAGAGGAGAGGAGAGGAGAGGAGAGGAGAGGAGAGGAGAGGAGAGGAGAGGAGAGGAGAGGAGAGGAGAGGAGAGGAGAGGAGAGGAGAGGGGTTGAGGAGAGGAGAGGAGAGGAGAGGAGAGGAGAGGAGAGGAGAGGAGAGGAGAGGAGAGGAGAGGAGAGGAGAGGAGAGGAGAGGAGAGGAGAGGAGAGGAGAGGAGAGGAGAGGAGAGGAGAGGAGAGGAGAGGAGAGGAGAGAGGAGAGGAGAGGAGAGGGGAGAGCTGAGAAAATGAGGGAAATTACTACTAATGTTACAATGGGTTTACAAATCAGTGTGCTGTTATCACAACATGACTTCCAATGTTACAAGTAATATAGGCCTACCTCTAGTATTGGTTAACCATCTATCAGCACACTGCCACATTTTACTATATAATGTAAACACTGTGAGTCTGCCTATTGTAGTGTTATTGTACTCTCTGGAGTTCAACACAGACACACCGCGACATCCGTGATCTCACAACCTTTCAACTGCTCTACATGCAATGTTGTCACTGTGGATGGCTCTCTCAGGGGTCGTCATGGTAACCTACTGACCTCTCCTCGGGTCTGCAGCATCAAATCATCTCCATAGGAAACAAGTGGGAGAAGGGAGGGTAACAGAAAGTAACAGTCAATGGTGTGTGTGTGGGGGGGGGGGGGGGCATCAACGTTCATTGCATTGTTATGTCAGAAATGGTAGTGGTTGCAAGGGGGAATGTATGGCAGGATCTTTTCCTATATGGAAAATCTGTGTACTTACGGTTGAACAAGTGAGTGGGTCGGGGGTCGGGGGTTGTGAGTTGGGGATTTCTACCAATGCAATTCTCCTGTACAAGAAACATCATCGATCTCTATCTTCCTCTATACTAATGCGAGTAGATAGGGTTTCAGTTGTTGTGTGCTGTGATTGGATATGTTATGATGCAATACACAGAAGGGTTAAGGCATGCTGAAAACGTTGGCCTTATCTTTATGAACACAACCACTTTAGGTACTTCCTCATGGTTCTATGCCTCCCACACTGGTTCTGTACACTTGCACTTCTTCTAATCTTCTTCTTTGGTCCATAACACGCATACTGCCACAAGAGACACACGTCCACTGGTCTATTTGCATGCAAAGTGGTCTGGTGGAAAATGTGATGTCGAACAACAAACAGCTATTGGACTCTGCATACGTTATCTGTCATCTCTGCGGAAAGTGCCTCGGAGCTCTGGGAGTTTCATCTTAGTCAGGGAACAAATAGGCAAACAAAGCTTTCTTATCGTATCTCTTACAAACGTTTTGAAAAACGTTTATTCCCCAAAAATATATGTTTCAACTTTCAATGATGTAGCTATGAAACCAAACAATAGGTCTGGATTTTTTATACATTTGAAACTTGCTGGGTTAAGGTGTCATTCATTGGGTGATTGTTCTTTCATATCAAAAGGATATATTTACAGCAGGAGACTATTCATTTCAGGCCCAGCGCATCACGTTAAGGTGAGTACCAAAGGAAAGCTAACATTAATGTTATCCGGGCCACTTTTCATAGGAGTAATTGATTAAATTGCCTGATCATTAAGACAAGCTAACAAACTTCCACAGTCTTTGATGACAAAGGGGAGAGGGAGACCAAAACAAAACAGGAACATCTTTATGCTGAATCAAACTCCCACTGCGTTCAACCTGTATGAACATTAGATATGGAATCCCAGACAAACTTGGACAGGCCTCCACCAAGGCCTCTCTGGCCAGGATTCAAGCCAAGGTCTGTTGTAGGGAAGCGCATTGCACTTGACATTTAAAAGGTCATTTAAAAGTCGACACACAGACATCCTCTGCGCCAAAATCTGCAGTGCTGACATCCACAGTATTTACCGTTAATGTGATTTCTGCAAACGTCGGGAACATTTTCGAAAAGTCGCCTTGGATTGAAACCCGATCTCAATCTCTTCACTTCTGTCTTCTTTCTGAGTGACAGATAGCAGCTGATGAAAGGGATGAAGTGAGATGATGTAACACCACTTTAAACACACACACTGATTCAACCCAATGACAGAATAATCAAGAGCCAATCAACAGTTCTACTTTGAATAATATTTTCATTACTTTCTTGACTTTCTTGACATTTCTTGACAGAGAGCATACAAACACAGGAGATTTGACAAATGTTCACCGCACACTAGAATCCCTTCACTTACTGAGCAATGCAACCAAATCAATGTACTGTATTGGACTTTAATGGTTATCCATCTCCTGCTGCACATTGCTCAGCCTCTGTCTCTCTTCCATCCTCTATCTGGAAGTAATTATCGCGTGTGTGTGTGTCTGTGTGTGTGTGTGTGTGTGTGTGTGAGAGAGAGAGAGAGTCAGGGAGGATTGTGATAGAGTGGCCACTTATTTCTATTATCAGATCCTAGAGATAAACAAACATGGTGTCCAACTTCTCCTTCAGCAATTTGATGGATCATTCAGTGAGTGTGTATATGTGTATGTGTGTGCGGGAGTGTAAGCCTGCTCACACTAGCTCATGCAATTGTGACTGAGTGTGTGTGTGCATGCATACCCACCCACCTAGACACCCACCAACACACCTAGACTCCCACCCACCCACCCACCTACTCCAACCCAGCCGCCCACCTAGACTCCCACTTACCCACCTATACTCCCACCCACCCACCTAGACGCCCACCCATATCACCCACCCACCTTTACTCCCACCCCCCTAGCCATTAACCTAGCCATCCACCCACCTAGCATCTACCTAGCCATGTACCTATCCATCCACCCACCTAGGTACCCACCCACCCACCTTGACATACACCCACCCCCCTAGCCACCCACCTAGCCACCCACCTAGCCATCTATCCACCCATTTATCAATCCATCCACCCACCCACCCACCCACTTAGCCACACATCCACCTAGCCACCCACCCACCCACCTAGCCATCCATCCATTCCCCACCTAGCCATCCACCCACCCACTTAGCCACACATCCAGCTCGCCATCCACCCGTCCCCCCAGCCATCCACCCAACCAGATAGCCATCTACCCACAAAACCATCTATCCACCCACCTAGCCATCCATCCACCCAGCCATCTTTTGTTATATCTCATATTGTAAAATATGTTCTATGTGCTGGGAAATACCAGTTATAATAGGATAACAGTGGGATAATAGTTGCTATCAGCATTAACAGCTGTAAGTGAACGAACCCTCTGTCGGTTGGTGTTGCTTCCCATCGTTCACAAAGATTTTAGTTAGGTTTAGGTCTTAGTCTAGTTTGATGAATCTCAGCCTCATCTCCCTGGATCAATCCCTGGTTCAATACAGCACTTTAATGAATTACTGCCTGATGAGGATGAAGATACTGGAATCTATTTGAGCAAGCAGCTAACTGTGTCTCTCTGTGTAGGGGATGCTGCTTATGGAAGTTAGGAGGGTATGTTATTACATGTGAACCTGGAGTCACGCACTCTCTTTGTTTCCTAGAAGTCGTCGAGTTAGATCAATGCGAGTTAGAGTCATTACAAGTCATAACTAGCCTCCTCTCTCCTCTATTACATAATCTGGTATTACCTCTTACCCTTTATCTGTTCTTTCTCTATCTGTTCCCTCTCTCTACCAGCCCTGCTCCTGGGCTGATGTGAGACATTCAGTAGCAGTGTGTTTCTGCTGCTGGGGGTGGAGGTAATCAACAGCTGAAGAGAGAAACACCAGACAGCAGAGACCAACATTGACTTTGAGGGACCTTATCAGAGCCAGTGAAGGACCAGGGAAGTGAACAAGAGGGAGAGGTGGAGAGGCAGACAGAGAGACATTCAAAACAGGCTGTGAATTCTGTTGTGTGTGCTCTCATTGTACTGTACTACATTGTCTTTCGAATGAAAGCCTATCCCTCTTGTTCACTGCATGACCAATTAAAACGACCTTCCAGCAGTGGTTGACATATTTGCACCACCACATACCTTGGTTGTCAAAGCACCTTCACGTGCTTTCGCGCTGCCCAACTCTCGCAGAGAGGGGTTTCACATTACCATTACCACTTCCTCCATAAGCAAGATGGCGCCGACAGAGATGGTAACCTCGCTTTTAGTCCTTAGGAAACTATGCAGTGTTTTGTTTTTTTACGTATTATTTCTACGTTATTACATACAGCCGGGATAACTATTGGATATCAGAGCGACGTCAATTTACCAGGAATGCGACTAATCCCAGAGGCCGACCCAAAACAATGTCGCCACAGATGAGGTAGATGGAGTGGCCTCATGGTCAGACTTCGAAGGCGTGCACACCACCCACCGCTTCCAAGTATATTACTCGCCAACGTCAAGTCTCCAGACGAGAAGGTAGACGGAATTAGGGAAAAGGTTGCTGTCCAGAGAGATTCTCTGTTTCACAGAAACATGTCTCTCTCGGGATATGGAGTCGGTAGAGCCACCGGGATTCTTCATGCGTCGCGCCTACAGAAATAAACTTCTCTGGGAAGAAGAAGGGCATGGATTTATGCTTCACAACTCATTGTGTAATCGTAACAACATAAAGGAACTCAAGTCCTGTTGTTCACCTGACCTAGAATTCCTTACAATCAAATGCAGATCATATTATCTCCCAGGAGAATACTCGACGGTGATTGTATATCCCCCCTCAAGCCGATACCATGACGACCCTCAAGAAACTTCATTGGACTCTATGCAAACTGGAAATCATATATCCTGAGGAAACATTTATTGTAGCTTGGGATTTTAGCAAAGCAAATTTGAGAACAAGACTAACAAATTCTACCAGCATATTGATTGTAGCACACGTGCAGTAATACACTGGATCACTGCTACTCTAACTTCTGCGATGCATACAAGGCCCTACCCCGCCCTGCCTTCGGCAAATCCGACCATGACTCCACTACCTTCCTATAGGCAGAAACTCAAACAGGATATACTCATGACAAGAACCATTCATCGTTGGTCTGACCAATCGAAATCCAGGCTTCAAAATTGTTTTGATCACGCGTACTTGGAAATGTTCCTGATAGCCTCGAAGAATAACATCGATATATATGCTGATTTGGTGAGTGAGTTTATAAGGAAGTGCGTTGGAGATGTTGTACCCACTGTGACTATTAAAACCTACCCTAACCAGAAACCGTGGATAGATGGTGGCATTTGCGCAAAATTGAAAATGCGAACCACCGCATTTAACCATGGAAAGACCAGCTGGCTCTTGTGTTTACGGACATATTCAATCTCTCCCTATCCCAGTCTGCTGTCCCCACATGCTTCAAGATGGTGCCACCATTGTCCCTGTACCCAAGAAGGCAAAGATAACTGAACTAAATGACTATCGCCCCATAGCACTCACTTCTGTTATCATGAAGTGCTTTGAGAGACCAGACAAAGATCATATCACCTCCACCTTACCGGCCACCCTAGACCCACTTCAATTTGCTTACCGCCCCAATAGGTCCACAGACGATGCAATCACCATCACACTGCACACTACCCTATCCCATCTGGACAAGAAGAATACCTATGTAAGAATGCTGTTCATTGACTACAACTCAGCATTCAACCCCATAGTAACCTCCAAGCTCATCATTAAGCTTGAGGCCCTGTACAATTGGGTCCTGGACTTCCTGACGGGCCGCCCCCAGGTGGTGAAGGAAAGAAACAACATCTCCACTTTGCTGATCCTCAACACTGGGGCCCCACAAGGATGCGTGCTCCGCCCCTTCCTGTACTTCCTGTTCACCCATGACTGCATGGCCATGCACGCCTCCAATTCAATCATCATGTTTGCAGACGACACAACAGTGGTGGGCTTGATTACCAACAACAAGACAGCCTACAGGAAGGAGGTGAAGGCACTCGGAGTGTGGTGTCAGGAAAATAACAAAGGAGATGATGGTGTACTTCAGGAAACAGCAGAGGGAGCAACCCCCCCATGTATCCACGTAAATGGGACAGCAGTGGAAAATGTGGAGAGTGTTAAGTTCCTTGGCATACACATCATGGACAAACAGAAATGGTCCACCCACACAGACAGTGTGGTGAAGAAGGCGCAACAGCCTGTTCACCCCGCTATCATCCAGAAGGCGAGGTGATTACAGGTGCATCAAAGTTGGGACCGAGAGCCTGAAAAACTACTTCTAGCTCAAGGCCATCAGACTGTTAAACAGCCATCACTAACACAGAGAGGCTGCTGCCTACATACATGTACTACATATACTGGAAATCATTGTCCATTTTAATAAATGGATCACTAGTCACTTTAATAATGTTTACATATCTTCCATACTAATTTCATAAGTATATACTGTATTTTATACCATCTATTGTATCTTGCCTATGCCGCTCGGTCATCGCTCATCCATATATTTATATTTACATGTACATATTCTTATTCCATCCCTTTAGATTTGTGTGTATTAGTTAATTGTTGTGGAATTTTTAGATTACTTGTTAGATATTACTGCACTGTCGGAACTAGAAGCATAAGCATTTTGCTACACTCGCATTAACATCTGCTAACCATGTGTATGTCACCAATACAATTTGATTTGATTTGATACATCACACCAAATCCCCAACTCCTTTGATTGGCGTCTTCAAACAGACATCGGATTTATCCTGTATAGAGCTCCACAGTGGAGGTGTCATAATACCCCTAAAACCTAGAGATCAAACAGGGCAATGGTTTCAATAATTTTCCCACCATTAATTTTAGA
Source organism: Oncorhynchus kisutch (assembly GCF_002021735.2). Classification (NCBI taxonomy): domain Eukaryota; kingdom Metazoa; phylum Chordata; class Actinopteri; order Salmoniformes; family Salmonidae; genus Oncorhynchus; species Oncorhynchus kisutch. The sequence goes on from NC_034188.2 coordinate 26,128,179, forward strand.
AATACTTAAAATAAGGTCTGTGTTTTGTGAAGGCTTACCCTGGCGTTTTGATAACCATGTAAATCTATCTAGGACAAGGTGACTTTTATCAATATATTCGGCTCTATTTAATCTCAGATTCAAAAATGCTAAAGTAGACGTCAAAGTAGACATAATGCAAAACTACAAATCCCTGCAAGCTCCTGCACGTTATCTGTAGCTGACACCTTTGCTAACAGGTATTGTGTCAATTTAAAACTTTTACAAGACAGATCACAGAAATGTCAATTTAATTAAATGTAGGCAATTTATTCATTACTATGTTTAACTAACATTAGATAGTTACTCCAGAGAATCTTACCTTTGCCTCGATTCGGCAGTCTCGTCCAGATCATAATGGCATTTGTAGTTCGTTATGATAGCCACATTAGCAGCTAATTAGCCATTCATTTTGGGGGGATTAATCCGGGCAAACATAATGATAAAAGTCACCTTGTCCTAGAGAGATTTACATGGTTATCAAAATGTCGCACCAGGGTAAGCCTACACAAAACACAGCCCTTATTGTAATTGTTTTTAAAATCCCCCATGGGAAAAATGTATGGTGGAAAACGATTGGAACCATTTCCCTGTTTCACCACTAGGTTTTATGGGTATTATGACTCATCCGGTGGTACTCTATTGACATGTGCTAGCATGCTGATCCTTCACAGTGAGAGAAACAGCCCAGCCGTCAGAGGTTCACACTAGCATGGCCTACCCTCTCACTAGGACTAGCCTCACCTCCAACCAAGCACATTAGTGATGGAATGTGAGCACATTTAACAAGGATTATTACAACGTACAATACAAGCACAACTCTCACTCATTTTGACAAGTCATGTTGATTTCTAATAAGAATCATTGACGCTGCAACCCAATGACCTTGGCACAGGAGTATAGCATTTAGACGACATAATATGTTTATTAGACTCCCACAGGGTTAACAGGGTCACCCAGTACTACTCTGTTAATGAATAGCAGTCATCGCAGGTCATCAGGTTTATAGTTTGCTGGCTGAACCTTATGAGAAGAGAGTGTCGCGTCATCTATTTTTATTTAACAATTTCTTCTTTACAATGACAGCCTACCCCGGCCAAACCCTAACAATATATATATATATTTGATTTTTCTATTGTGTTATTGACTGTATGTTTGTTTACTCCATGTGTAACTCTGTGTTGTTTGTGTCACACCACTTTGCTTTATCTTGGCCAGGTCGCAGTTGTAAATGAGAACTTGTTCTCAACTGGTCTACCTGGTTAAATAAAGGTGAAATAAAAAAACAAAATAAAACAACGCTGGGCCAATTGTGCTCCGCCCTTTGGGTTTCCCAATCACGGCCGGTTGTGATACAGCCTGGAATCAAACCAGGTTCTGTAGTGACTCATCTAGAACTGAGATGCAGTGCCTATGACCACTGCACCACTCGGGAGCCCAAAATCTATATTCAGCTATATTTCTTGTCTTTGATAGTTAATTTTATTCTGCCTTTTAGATCAGCAGTTAAAGTGTCTTAATAATGACCAAAGGTTTCTCTCCTAGTAGATTATTGATGTACTGTAGAGATCAGTTATTTGTGAGAAGAAATGCCATGGAAGCAGAAATTAACAGGTTCAAAAGCATTTGGGGCTAAGGTTTGTAAGTTTGTGGAATTAGTTATTGAGGCATGTGGCATGCTCCTGAGACACACAGGGGATTTACAAGTAGGCAATTTGTACTCAAGCCGAATGTTCTAACTTCATACTGTATTGTCCACTTGTACAACAAACCTCTTTATACTGTATCATCCACTTGTGCAATACACCTCTGTATACTGTATGGTCCACCTCTACCATAAACCTCTGTATACTGTATGGTCCATCTCTACCATAAACCTATTTATACTGTATGGTCCACCTCTACCATAAACCTCTGTATACTGTATGGTCCACCTCTACCATAAACCTCTTTGTACTGTATGGTCCATCTCTACCATAAACCTCTTTATACTGTATGGTCCACCTCTACCATAAACCTCTTTATACTGTATGGTCCACCTCTACCATAAACCTCTGTATACTGTATGGTCCATCTCTACCATAAACCTCTTTATACTGTATGGTCCACCTCTACCATAAACCTCTGTATACTGTATGGTCCACCTCTACCATAAACCTCTTTGTACTGTATGGTCCACCTCTACCATAAACCTCTTTATACTGTATGATCCACCTCTACCATAAACCTCTTTATACTGTATGGTCCATCTCTACCATAAACCTCTTTATACTGTATGGTCCATCTCTACCATAAACCTCTTTATACTGTATGGTCCATCTCTACCATAAACCTCTTTATACTGTATGGTCCATCTCTACCATAAACCTCTTTATACTGTATGGTCCATCTCTACCATAAACCTCTTTATACTGTATGGTCCATCTCTACCATAAACCTCTTTATACTGTATGGTCCATCTCTACCATAAACCTCTTTATACTGTATGGTCCATCTCTACCATAAACCTCTTTGTACTGTATGGTCCACCTCTACCATAAACCTCTGTATACTGTATGGTCCATCTCTACCATAAACCTCTTTGTACTGTATGGTCCACCTCTACCATAAACCTCTGTATACTGTATGGTCCATCTCTACCATAAACCTCTGTATACTGTATGGTCCATCTCTACCATAAACCTCTTTATACTGTATCATCCACTTGTACAATACACCTCTGTATACTGTATGGTCCACCTCTACCATAAACCTCTGTATACTGTATGGTCCACCTCCACCATAAACCTCTTTATACTGTATGGTCCACCTCTACCATTAACCTCTTTATACTGTATGGTCCACCTCTACCATAAACCTCTGTATACTGTATGGTCCACCTCCACCATAAACCTCTTTATACTGTATGGTCCACCTCTACCATTAACCTCTTTATACTGTATGGTCCACCTCTACCATAAACCTCTTTATACTGTATGGTCCACCTCTACCATAAACCTCTTTATACTGAATGGTCCATCTCTACCATAAACCTCTTTATACTGTATGGTCCACCTCTACCATAAACCTCTTTATACTGTATGGTCCACCTCTACCATAAACCTCTTTATACTGTATGGTCCACCTCTACCATAAACCCCTTTTATACTGTATGGTCCACCTCTACCATAAACCTCTTTATACTGTATGGACCACCTCTACCATAAACCTCTTTATACTGTATGGTCCATCTCTACCATAAACCTCTTTATACTGTATGGTCCACCTCCACAATTAACCTCCTCTGCATAGTACCAACATCTTCTCATGTCCTCCCACTCACAAAGTACATAAAGAGCCTGTCATCACAGCGGTGTGTGTATTTGTATAGTCCTCCTGTATACATCAGTATGTGAGTCAGACGTTAGTGAAGACATCAGTCTGTATCGATTCATTCATTAGGGTCATCTCCTGTTCTTCCTGGCTGCAATGCTGACAAACTCCAGGCTGTCGGTTAAGTCCGTGATGGAGGAGGGAGACCAGCAGTTCTGTGGCCCCTACAAGTGGACTGTGGAGGAGAAGTCCGTCACTGGCGCAGGCATCATTTGGTAAGCTAACACACCCACACTCCTCTCCCCTACCCTGCTCCGTTTTTAGTTATGGTGCCAATGTGGGTCGACATACAAGTTAACTTACCGATCTCAGTTCATACATTACACACATAGTTCTTACCTCCCGTCAGTAACAGTTTGGTATGGTATAAGGAATACGCAGACAAGCCTTCATGTTTAACTTAAGTGACGTTTATTGTACTTATCAATGTTTTGGATGAGCGCTCTGTATTTGTTTGTGTTCCTCTCTTTCCATATCTGTAGCTTCCGGATATGCCCCGAATAAGGACCCCAGCTAGATAATCGGGCTGGGTTTGTAGTGCCTGTCCCAAATCGCGCGTTCATGTGATTGGCGTATTGGAAGACACCATGACAGTAGCGATGGGTTTCTGTAAATGTGTTATATTGTGCTATATTGTGTTATGATAAACCAATTGCAAAGGTTCAATGAAGATAATTCATGATAAATTTAGCTGAGTGGAAAATCTATGTTTTGATATTTGTAATGGCTTAATTAATAAATGAATGAGTTTATTATGTTCTGATGTGAGGGGCTTCCCCTACAAAAGGAGCCTCAAGGGGGACCTTTTTCATTGAACTGTTGATTGGGCAACACTGTTTAGCTGTCCCTATAATACCATAGAATCATCCGGTGAAGAAGAGGTCAATTATGAGAAACTACGAGCCCGACCAAGGAGCCAAACAGAACTGCTTGAGCTGCTGATAGAACCACCATATATACAGCCATAGAAGGGCAGCGGGAGCAGCCAAGCGAAGGAGGGGGATCAATCAGAATGACACCCAACCATGGTAGCCCTTTTCCAGCAGCTTCTCACCTGCCTTGAGAGGAGGGACGAAGACCTCAAGCAGGAGTTCCGGGGCCTACGACAATCTATCCTCACATCTCCTCATGATGCAGAACTCAGTGAGAGCCCAAGATTGGGTCTGCCAACACCAGGACAACGGAGGATTGACGCAGCAGGGACTTCAACTCCACAGCATGGTCCCCAGCACCAGGAGACCAGTCCAGTCACGCTAACGTCCACCCTCTAGCATTCCTGAGGAAGGAGCCGAAGATGCCTTCATACCAGCAGGGAGAGGGCATTGATAACCTCCTACTGAGGTTTGAGCAAATGGCCAAGATGTGGCGTTAGCCAGAGGTGGAGTGGGCCTACAGGCTTGTACCATTTCTCATGGGCAAGGCCTTAGAGGCTTACACAGCAAAGGATGAGGGGTTGTCCAACGTCTACAAGGACCTGAAGGAAGCGGTGCTGGAGAAGTTTGACATCTCCCCAGAGAACCTACCCTCAAAGCATCAGAGCTGCATCGATGCCATTGGGTGAGTCACCAACGGAGACGTATCGGGTTCGACGATGGGTTTGACCGGAGGGGAAGACAGGATGAGATTGGTGAAGTCGTCATCCTCGAGCAACTTCTACAAGTTTTCCCAAACGACACTCGGACCTGGGTCCGAGAGCACGAGCCCAAGGATGGGCTTATGGCGACCATGTTGGCGCTGCAGGACCTTAACTCACGTAAAAGGAGCCCACCACGACCTTGCAGCAACCCTAAGGCGCTACAGAGGGTAGTGCGTATGGTCCAGTACATCACTGGGGCCAAGCTTCCTGCCATCCAGGACCTATATAATAGGCAGCGTCAGAGGAAAGCCCATAAAATTGTCAGAGACTTCAGTCACCCAAGTCATAGACTGTTTTCTCTGCTACCGCACGGCGAGCGGTACCAGAGCACCAAGTCTAGAACCAAAAGGCTCCATAACAGCTTCCAGGCTGACCCAGACATCCTCATGAGGAGGGAAACCAGTAAGTCTATGGTTCCTCCAGTCTGACCCAGACAGTATCATGAGGAGAGAAACCAGCAGGTCTATGGTCCCTTCAGTCCGACCCAGACAGTATCATGAGGAGGGAGACCAGCAGGTCTATGGCCCCTCCAGGCTGACCCAGACAGTATCATGAGGAGGAAGACCAGCAGGTCTGTGGTCTCTCCAGTCTGACCCAGACAGTATCATGAGGAGAGAGACCAGCAGGTCTATGGTCCCTACAGTCTGACCCAGACAGTATCATGAGGAGGGAGACCAGCAGGTCTATGGTCCCTCCAGTCTGACCCAGACAGTATCATGAAGGTAGGGGACTGACAGGGTGGAGGGTGGAGTGTAGGGGAATGACAGGTTGGAGTGTAGGGGACTGACAGGGTGGAGGTTGCAGGCTAGGGGACAGACAGGGTGGAGGTTGGAGGCTAGGGGACTTAAAGGGTGGAGGTTGGAGGGTAGGAGACCGACAGGGTGGAGGTTGGAGGGTAGGGACTGACAGGGTGGAGGTTGGAGGCTAGGGGACAGACAGGGTGGAGGTTGGAGGGTAGGGGACTGACAGGGTGGAGGTTGGAGGCTAGGGGACAGACAGGGTGGAGGTTGGAGGGTAGGGGACAGACAGGGTGGAGGTTGGAGGGTAGGGGACCGACAGGGTGGAGGTTGGAGGGTAGGGGACTGATGGGGTGGAGGGTAGGGGAATGACAGGTGGAGTGTAAGGGACTGACAGGGTGGAGGGTAGGGGACCGACAGGGTGGAGGTTGGAGGGTAGGTGACCGACAGGGTGGAGGTTTGGAGCGTAGGGGACTGACAAGGCGGAGGTTGGAGGGTAAGGGACTGACGGGTGGAGGGTAGGGGAATGACAGAGTGGAGAGTAGGGGACTGACAGGGTGGAGGTTGGAGGGTAGGGGACTGACAGGGTGGAGGTTGGAGGGTAGGGGACTAACAGGGTGGAAGTTGGAGGGTAGGGGACTGACAGGGTGGAGGTTGGAGGGTAGGGGACTGATAGGGTGGAGGTTGGAGGGTAGGGGACTGAACAGGGTGGAGGTTGGAGGGTAGGGGACTGACAGGGTGAGGGTAGGGGACTGACAGGGTGGAGGTTAGAGGGTAGGGGACAGGGGACAGGGTGGAAAGTAACTCACTGCCGGCGTGGAGTGGAGGGCTACTGATTGAATGATCGACAGGGTGACAGGGTGGAGGGCTGCTGATTGAATGATTGACGGGGTGGCAGGGTGGAGGGCTGCTGATTGAATGATTGACGGGGTGGCAGGGTGGAGGGCTGCTGATTGAATGATTGACGGGGTGGCAGGGTGGAGGGCTGCTGATTGAATGATCGACGGGGTGGCAGGGTGGAGGGCTGCTGATTGAATGATCGACGGGGTGGCAGGGTGGAGGGCTGCTGATTGAATGACCGATGGGGTGAAAGGGTGGAGGGATCCTGAGGGGGGATGGATGATGTGGAGGAGTCTAGGGTCATGTTGAGTAGCCAGAAATAAAGTAGATGTTCTAAATGGAAAATGATCTTCTGTGTTCTTATTGGGAAGTTTAAGTAGCATAACCTTTTAGAAACTGTTCTACTGTTTTGCCCACTAAAATACAACACAGGTTTGTAGCTATATGATGCGATAATGACTTAGCTATGACTTCAGACATGGCACGACAAAGACAGTGTTTTTCTCTTGATTTTTGTTGCTTATGATTGCTTTTTTTATTTGAAAGGACTGGCTACCGATATATAAATCAAATGTATGTACACAATGTTTGACAAGATATCATTGTTTTATATAAATGTGGCTATATCAATAGATAGACACTTGTCAAGGAAACGATCAATGGCATATACAGAGAGCTGTATTATACAGTAGCAAGCACTTTATTAGTATCTTTCAATTTCTTCTAAATATTTTTTCCACCCTTGTCTGACAAACACGTTCCTTTTAGTGTTTCATATCATTGCACACTCTGCACTCTGTTTTGTTCATGGAGCAAAGAGAGACCCTGTTAATCTGAACATTTCATTCTGTTCCCAAAGTGCAAGTAAAGTATTTCTTCCCTACAGGGAACAGCATCATCAAGGGGCTTGAAGCATGATCTTCTTCTGCATAATCAACTGACTTCTGTGAAGCTACATTTGCTAGAGTAGGTGCACGCGTGTGTGACGAACACATAAGCAAACCCACAAACAGACACATTTACACAGACTTATAAAAACACACCTACGATGAATATTCTAACCCACACAGTACACATTCATTTCATGTACGCCCATGTGGTTTATATTATCTGTGAAGTGAGCCCTCGTTGATTCCACTGGGATGTCTTGGAGTGCTTATCCATCCCAACCCCACTTAGGGAACTAGATACTGGCTAGGTCGAAAATATACTGGTTAGGACAATAGAATAATTCCATGTGACAGCGTTCGAAAATAAACAAATTCATTGGACCAGCACCGATGTTAACTAACATAGCTGGTCCCATTTTTGCAAAGAGTTATGAGATATTAGAATCTGTTGTCTTAACCTCTGTTATCTTCAATCTAGACTACTGGATCCAGTCTGGTTCACTATGATAATAAAACATATTCACAGAAGAGGGTGAACAACTCCAGTACTCAAGGACTATAAGATCTCCTTCTGGGCTTTATACTGTACAGTAATCTCCCAGGCACTTCATTTATCAATTTGTGTCATTGATTGGCTATAGAGAGACTGCACAGCTGGCAGAAATCAATCATAGATTATAAGCCAAGGACCAGAACACTCTATGGCCTTTGAGGCCCAGAGCAGTGCACTCCTGAGATTAAATAGAAAATATTAAACCAACCCTTCCCATGTCAGACCAAGACCCATCTCCTTTAGAGGGGTGTGCTGTTACACCTCTCCAGACCCTTCAGTTTAAACACAGGTACACCTGACTTCGTCTCATCCAGGAACTCAAAGACGGGGTGATCATACGCCAGGTCAGCCTTCCTCTCGGCGGATGCAATCTTGGGGTCAACATGGGTCGTTACCGCGTTAATGGGCGCCGCCTGGTCGTCTCCGGATGCTTGGCCAGTGCTGCAGCAGCCAGTTGCCTTGGTGATGACCCTGTCAAGGGGTTTGAGGGAGCGCATCCAGCGAGGCAGGAAGTCCCAGCTCTGGAGACGGGCGGGCAGGTGGCCGGGGCTGTGAGCCTGCAGCACAGAGAAATGTTGTTACCAACCAACCATAGACCAATCAAATTTGATACATCTGAACTATTCAACCACTCTTGGATGACAATGAAAGTTGCATAGAAAATCTTCGTAAAAATGTACAGTCTCCATTATCAATTTGACTTCCAATGTTCTCCAAGAATGGCTGATTACAGTATGTCTAACCCACCTGCATCAGGTTCACCAAGGCAATGAAAACAGTCACACCCACAAATGGTGCGCCCACTCCCACCATCACTCTCCAGCCAGCCAATGAGAGGCCTAAGACCAGGGACGGGAGGAGCAGGAAACAGACGAGGAGGTAGAGGACAGCGAACCAGCGGTACTTGGCGGTGCGTTCACCCAGGGCACGAGCCATGCGGATAGGGACACGTGTCACAGGGATGGGGTACCACAGCAGGATTCCCAGGATGTTGAAGAAGAAGTGACACAGAGCAATCTGGAGACAAGATGGTCAGTATTAGGTGGACATTTGAGAGGAAAGTCAAGATGGACGGTATTAGATGGACATTTGAGAGGAAAGACAAGATGGACGGTATTAGATGGACATTTGAGAGGAAAGACAAGATGGACGGTATTAGATGGACATTTGAGAGGAAAGACAAGATGGACAGTATTAGATGGACATTTGAGAAGAAAGAAGATGGTCAGTATTAGATGGACATTTGAGAGAAAGACAAGATGGACAGTATTAAATGGACATTTGAGAGGAAAGACAAGATGGACGGTATTAGATGGACATTTGAGAGAAAGACAAGATGGTCAGTATTAGATGGACATTTGAGAGGAAAGACAAGATGGTCAGTATTAGATGGACATTTGAGAGGAAAGACAAGATGGACAGTATTAGATGGACATTTGAGAGGAAAGACAAGATGGACGGTATTAGATGGACATTTGAGAGGAAAGACAAGATGGACGGTATTAGATGGACATTTGAGAGGAAAGACAAGATGGTCAGTATTAGATGGACATTTGAGAGGAAAGACAAGATGGACGGTATTAGATGGACATTTGAGAGGAAAGACAAGATGGACGGTATTAGATGGACATTTGAGAGGAAAGACAAGATGGAGGGTATTAGATGGACATTTGAGAGGAAAGACAAGATGGACGGTATTAGATGGACATTTGAGAAGAAAGAAGATGGTCAGTATTAGATGGACATTTGAGAGAAAGACAAGATGCACAGTATTAGATGGACATTTGAGAGGAAAGACAAGATGGACAGTATTAGATGGACATTTGAGAAGAAAGAGGATGGTCAGTATTAGATGGACATTTGAGAAGAAAGAAGATGGTCAGTATTAGATGGACATTTGAGAGGAAAGACAAGATGGACGGTATTAGATGGACATTTGAGAGGAAAGACAAGATGGACGGTATTAGATGGACATTTGAGAAGAAAGAAGATAGTCAGTATTTGATGGACATTTGAGAGAGAAGACAAGATGCACAGTATTAGATGGACATTTGAGAGGAAAGACAAGATGGATGGTATTAGATGGACATTTGAGAGGAAAGACAAGATGGACAGTATTAGATGGACATTTGAGAGGAAAGACAAGATGGACAGTATTAGATGGACATTTGAGAGGAAAGACAAGATGGACGGTATTAGATGGACATTTGAGAAGAAAGAAGATGGTCAGTATTAGATGGACATTTGAGAGAAAGACAAGATGGACAGTATTAGATGGACATTTGAGAGGAAAGACAAGATGGACAGTATTAGATGGACATTTGAGAGGAAAGACAAGATGGACGGTATTAGATGGACATTTGAGAAGAAAGAAGATGGTCAGTATTAGATGGACATTTGAGAGGAAAGACAAGATGGACGGTATTAGATGGACATTTGAGAGGAAAGACAAGATGGACAGTATTAGGTGGACATTGGGGGAAAGGTATCTTTTGCTGTTTCTCAGCCCTTTTATTTGAATATAAGTTACTCTGAATAAAGCCTTTTACGAAATAAGTGATTCCCAAACGGTCCATACCTGTATGGCAGCAGCCAGTTTGTCCCCAGGGCTGGCCAGGGCTGCCAGCAGGGCTGTGGTTGTGGTGCCGATGTTAGAGCCTAGAGTCAGTGGATAGGCCCTCTCCAGACTGATCACACCAATACCTGCAAACCAGGAGCAGGGTTCATCATTGTTCATGTGGCACACAGAAAAGCGTGTCTGCTGTAAGATGATAGTGATTATGCTAATTACTTTGTAGAGGGGCTAACTCACCCCTTACATTGTTGTGGGTAATATTTGTAGAGGGGCTAACCTACCCCTTACATTGTTGTGGGTAATATTTGTAGAGGGGCTAACTCACCCCTTACATTGTTGTGGGTAATATTTGTAGAGGGGGTAACTCACCCCTTACAATGTTGTGGGTAATATTTGTAGAGGGGCTAACTCACCCCTTACATTGTTGTGGGTAATATTTGTAGTGGGGCTAACTCACCCCTACATTGTAGTGGGGTAATATTTGTAGAGGGGCTAACCCACCCCTTACATTGTTGTGGGTAATATTTGTAGAGGGGCTAACTCACCCCTTACATTGTTGTGGGTAATATTTGTAGAGGGGCTAACTCACCCCTTACATTGTTGTGGGTAATATTTGTAGTGGGGCTAACTCACCCCTTACATTGTTGTGGGTAATATTTGTAGTGGGGCTAACTCACCCCTTACATTGTTGTGGGTAATATTTGTAGAGGGGCTAACCCACCCCTTACATTGTTGTGGGTAATATTTGTAGAGGGGCTAACTCACCCCTTACATTGTAGTGGTGTAATATCTGTAGAGGGGCTAACTCACCCCGTACATTGTAGTGGTGTAATATTTGTAGAGGGGCTAACTCACCCCTTACATTGTAGTGGGTAATATTTGTAGAGGGGCTAACTCACCCCTTACATTGTAGTGGGTAATATTTGTAGAGGGGCTAACTCACCCCTTACATTGTTGTGGGTAATATTTGTAGAGGGGCTAACTCACCCCTTACATTGTTGTGGGTAATATTTGTAGTGGGGCTAACTCACCCCTTACATTGTTGTGGGTAATATTTGTAGAGGGGCTAACTCACCCCTTACATTGTTGTGGGTAATATTTGTAGAGGGGCTAACTCACCCCTTACATTGTTGTGGGTAATATTTGTAGAGGGGCTAACTCACCCCTTACATTGTTGTGGGTAATATTTGTAGTGGGGCTAACTCACCCCTACATTGTAGTGGGGTAATATTTGTAGAGGGGCTAACCCACCCCTTACATTGTTGTGGGTAATATTTGTAGAGGGGCTAACTCACCCCTTACATTGTTGTGGGTAATATTTGTAGAGGGGGTAACTCACCCCTTACATTGTTGTGGGTAATATTTGTAGAGGGGCTAACCCACCACTTACATTGTTGTGGGTAATATTTGTAGAGGGGCTAACTCACCCCTTACATTGTAGTGTGTAATATTTGTAGAGGGGCTTATTCACCCCTTACATTGTAGTGTGTAATATTTGTATAGGGGCTTATTCACCCCTTACATGTAGTGGTGTAATATTTGTAGAGGGGCTTATTCACCCCTTACACTGTAGTGTGTAATATTTGTAGAGGGGCTAACTCACCCCTTACATTGTAGTGGTGTAATATCTGTAGAGGGGCTAACTCACCCCGTACATTGTAGTGGTGTAATATTTGTAGAGGGGCTAACTCACCCCTTACATTGTAGTGGGTAATATTTGTAGAGGGGCTAACTCACCCCTTACATTGTAGTGGGTAATATTTGTAGAGGGGCTAACTCACCCCTTACATTGTAGTGGGTAATATTTGTAGAGGGGCTAACTCACCCCTTACATTGTTGTGGGTAATATTTGTAGAGGGGCTTATTCACCCCTTACATTGTAGTGGTGTAATATTTGTAGAGGGGCTAACTCACCCCTTACATTGTTGTGGGTAATATTTGTAGAGGGGGTAACTCACCCCTTACATTGTTGTGGGTAATATTTGTAGAGGGGCTAACCCACCCCTTACATTGTTGTGGGTAATATTTGTAGAGGGGCTAACTCACCCCTTACATTGTAGTGTGTAATATTTGTAGAGGGGCTTATTCACCCCTTACATTGTAGTGTGTATTATTTGTATAGGGGCTTATTCACCCCTTACATGTAGTGGTGTAATATTTGTAGAGGGGCTTATTCACCCCTTACACTGTAGTGTGTAATATTTGTAGAGGGGCTAACTCACCCCTTACATTGTAGTGGTGTAATATCTGTAGAGGGGCTAACTCACCCCTTACATTGTAGTGGTGTAATATTTGTAGAGGGGCTAACTCACCCCTTACATTGTAGTGGGTAATATTTGTAGAGGGGCTAACTCACCCCTTACATTGTAGTGGGTAATATTTGTAGAGGGGCTAACTCACCCCTTACATTGTAGTGGGTAATATTTGTAGAGGGGCTAACTCACCCCTTACATTGTTGTGGGTAATATTTGTAGAGGGGCTTATTCACCCCTTACATTGTAGTGGTGTAATATTTGTAGAGGGGCTAACTCACCCCTTACATTGTTGTGGGTAATATTTGTAGAGGGGGTAACTCACCCCTTACATTGTTGTGGGTAATATTTGTAGAGGGGCTTATTCACCCCTTACATTGTAGTGGGGTAATATTTGTAGAGGGGCTAACTCACCCCTACATTGTAGTGTGTAATATTTGTAGAGGGGCTAACTCACCCCTTACATTGTAGTGTGTAATATTTGTAGAGGGGCTTATTCACCCCTTACATTGTAGTGGTGTAATATTTGTAGAGGGGCTTATTCACCCCTTACATTGTAGTGGGGTAATATTTGTAGAGGGGCTAACTCACCCCTACATTGTAGTGTGTAATATTTGTAGAGGGGCTAACTCACCCCTTACAATTGTAGTGTGTAATATTTGTAGAGGGGCTAACTCACCCCTTACATTGTAGTGGTGTAATATTTGTAGTGGGGCTTATTCACCCCTTACATTGTAGTGGGGTAATATTTGTAGAGGGGCTAACTCACCCCTTACATTGTAGTGGGTAATATTTGTAGAGGGGCTAACTCACCCCTTACATTGTAGTGGGTAATATTTGTAGAGGGGCTAACTCACCCCTACATTGTAGTGGTGTAATATTTGTAGAGGGGCTAACTCACCCCTACATTGTAGTGGGTAATATTTGTAGAGGGGTTAACTCACCCCTACATTGTAGTGGGGTAATATTTGTAGTGGGGCTAACTCACCCCTTACATTGTAGTGTGTAATATTTGTAGTGGGGCTAACTCACCCCTACATTGTAGTGGGGTAATATTTGTAGTGGGGCTTATTCACCCCTTACATTGTAGTGGGTAATATTTGTAGAGGGGCTAACTCACCCCTACATTGTAGTGGTGTAATATTTGTAGAGGGGCTAACTCACCCCTACATTGTAGTGGTGTAATATTTGTAGAGGGGCTAACTCACCCCTTACATTGTAGTGGGTAATATTTGTAGAGGGGCTAACTCACCCCTTACATTGTAGTGGGTAATATTTGTAGAGGGGCTAACTCACCCCTTACATTGTAGTGGTGTAATATTTGTAGTGGGGCTAACTCACCCCTTACATTGTAGTGGGGTAATATTTGTAGAGGGGCTAACTCACCCCTTACATTGTAGTGGTGTAATATTTGTAGTGGGGCTAACTCACCCCTTACATTGTAGTGGGGTAATATTTGTAGAGGGGCTAACTCACCCCTTACATTGTAGTGGTGTAATATTTGTAGAGGGGCTAACTCACCCCTACATTGTAGTGGTGTAATATTTGTAGAGGGGCTAACTCACCCCTACATTGTAGTGGGTAATATTTGTAGAGGGGCTAACTCACCCCTACATTGTAGTGGGGTAATATTTGTAGTGGGGCTAACTCACCCCTTACATTGTAGTGGGTAATATTTGTAGAGGGGCTAACTCACCCCTTACATTGTAGTGGGTAATATTTGTAGAGGGGCTAACTCACCCCTTACATTGTAGTGGGGTAATATTTGTAGAGGGGCTAACTCACCCCTTACATTGTAGTGGGGTAATATTTGTAGTGGGGCTTATTCACCCCTTACATTGTAGTGGGGTAATATTTGTAGAGGGGCTAACTCACCCCTACATTGTAGTGTGTAATATTTGTAGAGGGGCTTATTCACCCCTTACATTGTAGTGGGTAATATTTGTAGTGGGGCTAACTCACCCCTTACATTGTAGTGGGGTAATATTTGTAGAGGGGCTAACTCACCCCTTACATTGTAGTGGGGTAATATTTGTAGTGGGGCTTATTCACCCCTTACATTGTAGTGGGGTAATATTTGTAGAGGGGCTAACTCACCCCTTACATTGTAGTGGGGTAATATTTGTAGAGGGGCTAACTCACCCCTTACATTGTAGTGGGGTAATATTTGTAGTGGGGCTAACTCACCCCTACATTGTAGTGGGGTAATATTTGTAGTGGGGCTAACTCACCCCTACATTGTAGTGGGGTAATATTTGTAGTGGGGCTAACTCACCCCTTACATTGTAGTGGAGTAATATTTGATACAGTATGTGTATATTATATACTTCTTACATGCAACCTATAATAAGACTATGAGATGAATGGACAAAGTCTATTAAGAGGTCTATCTGACTCCATAAAGATAAAGGATGAATAGGAATATGCAACCAATACTCTTAAAGGTGCACTATACAGAAGTCGCTTCGCCATTTCCTGGTTGCTAAAATTGTACGTTTGCCTAATTTCAGTGTATGTGACAAAACAAGCAATTATAGTGTACAGAATCATTATACCATCTAAACCACTGTGAAATATAACCAAACATATTGCATGGGAAGCATAGAAATAGGGGACATATTACATACATTATATACCGCCTCTTTTACTTGCTTTCAATGAGAATGACAGATCTATTAACTCACATTTACATTTCAATATGGTTGGGTCACCCAAAAAGTGACATATTGCAGCATTAAAGAGCTAGAGGAATAGACTATCAAAGTACTGAATAAGAATTGTCTACATCAAAGTCAGAGACTTAATATCATTGTAAAATGAGTGAAATCACATACAAGGCATAAGCTTAATTTACAAAGCATTCAGAAGCATTACAAGGCATTATTCTAGGCATCATCTTCATCAGAGAGTGAGTGAGAGAGTGTGAGAGAGAGAGAGAGAGAGAGAGAGAGAAGTCATAGCCTGAAAAGCCATGCTGCAAGAGCCCCTGGGGTGGAGAGAGAAAGAAAGAGAGAGTGTATTTCATCAGCATAGGTCAGGAACAAGTAGAAAGAGACAATGAATCTGGTACCCCTTTTTAACATCTGACTGTTTGGATTCAAATCTGAGTTTTTGACCAATAGCATTACTGTTAAGTTAACCTCCAATCACACACCAGACCTAGAGCACAAGTGGTTCTAAACCAGGTGTAATTGAGAAGATTCACGAGACCATAGGCTTACAGGTAAAATGCACATAAAAAGGTACATATTGGTGATACTGGTACAGTTTGAGAACCACTGGCTTACACCACCAACGTGTAGCCCATCATCTGAACAAGTATAACAACACTCATCCACCCAATATGTTTCAAGTTAGAATAGGAACCCACATTCCTGTCCAAAGGTTGTCCAAGATTCTAACTAGAAAATTCAAGATGAACTGACAACCAAGATAATCAGTGGTGTCATGAGTTCAGTATATTCAGATGTCCCATGAAAATACATATTGACACACAACATCCAACCAGAGCTTTTCCCAAACCACCACTTCACTGAGACTGTATTTGAATAGGAAATATTCACATGACAGAAAACCAGCTGTTCTAAAAACTGTTTGATGTCATTAACTCAGTACCACCTCTGGTAGAGCAGAGGTCTAAACATGGAGCTGACTTCGTCCCAGTCAACCAGTCCGTTTATCTCTCTGTTAGAAATGGAGCGACTTGTCCACCTTAAACTATTCCACCTCCAACACTTCCTTCCTCAGTCCTTCAGCCTTCTCCTGGAACTGTGGACATCTAGCCTCTAGCGTGGTCCTGTCTCTCTACTTCCTTCCTCAGTCCTTCAGCCTTCTCCTGGAACTGTGGACATCTAGCCTCTAGCGTGGTCCTGTCTCTCTACTTCCTTCCTCAGTCCTTCAGCCTTCTCCTGGAACTGTGGACATCTAGCCTCTAGCGTGGTCCTGTCTCTCTACTTCCTTCCTCAGTCCTTCAGCCTTCTCCTGGAACTGTGGACATCTAGCCTCTAGCGTGGTCCTGTCTCTCTACTTCCTTCCTCAGTCCTTCAGCCTTCTCCTGGAACTGTGGACATCTAGCCTCTAGCGTGGTCCTGTCTCTCTACTTCCTTCCTCAGTCCTTCAGCCTTCTCCTGGAACTGTGGACATCTAGCCTCTAGCGTTGTCCTGTCTCTCTACTTCCTTACTCAGTCCTTCAGCCTTCTCCTGGAACTGTGGACATCTAGCCTCTAGCGTGGTCCTGTCTCTCTACTTCCTTCCTCAGTCCTTCAGCCTTCTCCTGGAACTGTGGACATCTAGCCTCTAGCTTGGTCCTGTCTCTCTACTTCCTTCCTCAGTCCTTCAGCCTTCTCCTGGAACTGTGGACATCTAGCCTCTAGCGTGGTCCTGTCTCTCTACTTCCTGATCGGAGTTCCAGGGAACATCGCAGTGATATTCAACCTTCGTTAAAACCACAATCGTTCCAGTTTGAGCCGGAGACTGAGTTTATCAACTTTCAAAGCAGAATTACTTTCCCATTGTTCCTCAACTATAGTGTATGATGTACAATTTTCTAGCTCTGAGTCTCTACTTACTGTATATCCAATGTAAAAAACACAATTTCAAATGTTGCTAGTCAAATGGCTACCCAGACTATTTGCATTGCTCCTCACCACTGCCACTCTCTGTTGTCATCTATGCATAATTACTTTAAATAACTCTACCTAGATGTACATACTACCTCAACTAACCAGTGCCCCCGCAAATTGACACTGTACCCACACCCCCCTGTATATATTGTTATTTTTTACAGCTGCTCTTTAATTTCTTGTTACTTTTATCTCTTATTCTTATCCGTATTTTTTAAAACTGCACTGTTGGTTAGGGGCTCGTAAGTAAGCATTTCACTGTATGGTGAAATACCTGTTGTATTCGGCGCATGTGACTAATTTGATTTGATTTGCTACGTAAGACCGAATCGATCCGGTCAGTCACATTTTAGCAATTACTGTAAAGGTCCTGTGTGTAGCTGGTGTAGAGAGTCAGGCGCAGGACAGCAGATATGAGTAATCAACGTCTTTTACTCAAAAATACATAAATACAAAGCAATATAGCGAGCCCACAAAAACGGACCGATTTACAACGAACAATTACTCACAAACAAACATGGGGGAACAGAGGGTAAATAATGAACAAGTGCGGGATTGAAATCAGGTGTGTAAGACAAAGACAAAACAAATGGAAAATGAAAAGTGGATCGGCGATGGCTAGAAGGCCGGTGACGTCAACTGCCGAACGCCGCCTGAACAAGTAGTGACAATTACATTTACTTTTGATACTTAAGTATATTTAAAACCAAATACTTTTAGATTTTTACTGAAGTAGTATTTTACTGTGTGACATTTTCTACTAAGGTACCTCTACTTTTACTCAAGTATGACAGGTGTGTACTTTTTCCACCACTGACCAGTCATCCGAAAGCCACAATCTTGTAGAATTTCCAGACACTCATTGGTTATTTCAACAGTGTAATATATGAATGTACGATTACTTAAGTATTTGTATTTGATATACTTATTTGCTGTGTATTTGAGTATTTTCAAATACACAGCCCACTACAACTACTTAATTAGAAGTAGGTTTAAATACATGCCAATACTTTCCAAATGTATTTGCAAATACATTCCAATATTCAACTATTTTCAAACAAACTTTGGCTAAATACTTATTTAAGAATGTATTTGAAGGTAATTGAAATATAAGAAGAGAGAGATCTGCACACCGTCAAAATGAGGAATAATGTGTCTTAGACTGAGTCTTAGATGCAAATATAAGTATGAAATATTGGGCAGTGGAGGCTGCTGAGGGGAGGACGGCTCATAACAATGGCTGGAACGGAGCAAATGGAATGGCATTTGAATAGATAGAAAGCGTGTGTTTGAAGTATTTCATACCATTCCACCAATTCCGCTCCAGCCATTACCACGAGCCCACCCTCCACAATTAAGGTGCCACCAACCTTCTGTGATATTGGGATAATGTATATTGTTTACATTATAAATGAAAGAACATTTCCATTTCCATTTCCTAAAATTCTCCAGAGATCAGATATGAAATCGATATGAGGGGTTGATTTTACTTTCCATGTGTTAGAGCAGAAAGAACTCTGATAGTTCATTGGTTGCTTGGTTATCCAACATTCTCCAGGTAAATTAAAATAAACACATCGTCATCTGTGGTTTCACATAAGAAGTTCAGGATATTCAGAGGCCCCATGCAAAGTCCCACTGACACACAACATCTAACCAGGGCCTTTCCATAACTACCAACTCACTAAGACTATATTTGGATAGCAAATTCACTGGACAGAAAAACAGCTCTTCAGAGTACTGTACCTCCTGTCAGATGAGAACAGTACTTTATATGACAGCCTAGCACGGCCATGTCTCTCTGCTGCCTAATCAGCATTCCCAAGAACATCCCAGTGATTGGTTGTCCTTCGCTAAAACCAAGATATAGCCAGTTTGAGCCAGATGCTGACTGTTTCTGATCTACTTTACCTCATCACCCTGCTTGTATGGGTCCATGAACTGTGGTTTATCTGGATGAAACCCTGTCTCTTTGTATGTTCATATAGAATATATGCAATTTAGCAAAATGTTTTATTCTAAGCGACATAGTCATGCTTGCGTACGGGTGGTCCCAGGAATCAAACCCACTATTCTGGCATTGCAAGCTCCATGCTCTAGTTTCTGAGCTACAGAGGATCATATTTCCATGCTATTCTTCAGTAGTTTCTAAGCCAGCCTGCTTACTGTGACACTACTGAGCATTCAATGCTACCTCCTGTTTCTCTACCCCCACAGCTGGGTCAGACTGGCAGAGTCAGGGGCAGGGAAGACAGGTCTGCTGGCTGTCCTTTGGGGACTAACAGGCGTTGTGAATATGTCTTCTAGGGTGATGTTACCGGATTTGAAGCCAGATGAGAGTGGACAGGTACAGTGTCAGTATGTTTTCACATCAGACACTCAGGAAATGGCCGGTATACTCCTCAATACTGTCCTGGGATTTGTTGTTCCCTTCTCGTGGCCACCGCCTATATCCACCTCCACAGAAAGGTGAACCAAACAGCCTTCTTCAGGAGCCCCAGGATGACTAGGTTAGTGACCAGCATCATTGTGACCTTCATCATTCAATGCACTCCTCACCATGTCATGAATGTGCTGGGACTGGCAGCCATCTTTGTGGGGGATAAGGCTATGAGAGGGTTCTGGGAATCCAATTGGATAATTGTTGGATCTCTGACCTACAGCTGCTTGGATCCATTCCTCTACACCTTCACATCCAGAAACATCCAGCCAGAGAACAGTATGATTCCAATGTGACTTACAAGTCACTGATCAACTGAAGATTTACACCCATTTATTGTTATATCAGCCAATGAAATATTCCCTTTGATTTAAGAAACGTGATTTATGCTGTGCCTTACTGAGATTTGCATAACTGGTTAACCTGATGATAACCCCCCAAAATACCTATTAATCCATTGTTCATGTTTTTGTAAATATTCAAACCATACATCAAATGAAGATGCATGAGGAAGTTTTACTCTGGCTTCATCAAACTATGTGATGTGGGTCAATGTTTATCTGATTGTACTTGTTTACCTGCCTGCTGTCTTTCTAAGGTATATTAACATGCTATCTCACAAAGCACAGGGGTTTTAGTCTGGACCAGCATGTCAGCAATGAGATAAAACTAGAATGTATGTCTCTGTGTGAGTTCATAGATTGTGTTTGTAGGCTAGGTATTTCAGGTATACATCAATGATTTTTCTAAGAATAGATTTCATAACCCATGTGAATCTGTTTGTCTTGTCCAAACTATTGACCTTCTCTTCTCCCCCTGAACAACTGATTTGAATAAACCAAATTGATAAATGGCCTTTATCTATGATTATTCTGTCTATAACAATCTCAATCATTATAGAAAACCTACAAATGTTGTTTTAATTGTTATTCATGCAAGAATGGGGTAGGTAGATGTTCCCCTGGCCAGAGGTCACTCACCTATAAGTGGTGTCAGGGCAGAGGTGAACACAGAGCTGCTCTGCACTACAAAGGTCATCCCTGCTCCCACAAACATGGCCAGGTAGCCCGCCAGCCAGCCAAATGGATACGGCAAGTCTACATTGAAATGGATTAGAGCAAGATCCTGATTAGGTCTACCTGTCTGTCTTTCTTGTCTGTCTGTAAATCTTGCTAGTGGATTTCAGAAGTAGGCTGGATTTAGACATAATTAAGACTTTGTTGCTGTGGTAACTAGTGACGACCCTGATGAGGTCTGTCCGTCCGTCTGTCCATCTGTCCGCCTGTCTGTCTGTCTGTCTGTCTGTCTGTCTGTCCGTCTGTCCGTCTGTCTGTCCATCCGTCTACTCTGTCTGTCCGTCTACTCTGTCTGTCCGTCTACTCTGTCTGTCCGTCTACTCTGTCTGTCTGTCTGTCCGTCTGTCCGTCTGTCTGTCCGTCTGTCCGTCTACCTGTCTGTCTGTCTGTCTGTCTGTCTGTCTGTCTGTCTGTCTGTCTGTCTGTCTGTCTGTCTGTCTGTCTGTCTGTCTGTCTGTCTGTCTGTCTGTCTGTCTGTCTGTCTGTCTGTCTGTCTGTCCATCTACTCTGTCTGTCTGTGTCTGTCTGTGTCTGTCTGTCTGTCTGTCTGTCTGTCTGTCTGTCTGTCTGTCTGTCTGTCTGTCTGTCTGTCTGTCTGTCTGTGTCTGTCTTGTCCATCTAAAATGTATTGCTAGTGGAGGTTATATTTAGTATGTTCAGACTTGGACATATATTGTATGTAAAAAATGTTGCAATCTATCTCCGACCGGCGCCCACCTGTGTTGATGACCTTTTGGATGACCTTTGCCACTTGACCTTGGAGAAGCGAGTTGAGCAGCTTTACCAGGAGCACCAGGCAGGTGCAGAGCAGGGCCAGGGAGCCGGCCAGGAGGATCAGCCCCACCGTCAGGTCTGACAGATGGGCATCAGCAAACAGATGCCTACCTGGAGAAAACCAGGAGCACCCGACAAATAACACAACAATGTTCTTGTCTGTAGTTCGATTGGTAGAGCATGGCATTTGCAACACTAGGATAGTGGGTTCGACTCCCGGGACCACCCATATGTAAAAAATGTATGCACGCATGACTGTGAGTCTCTTTGGAGATAAGTGTCTGCTAAATGGCATTATTTTCTTTAAGATGTAGGATCTTAACTTGAGCACTCTTTTTTGCTGAAAATGTTCCTGCACAGCAGGAAATGCAAACGTGTAGTGTATTCAAGGTTATACAATTCTTCTAAAGTTTGTAATTTCCATTTAAAAAATGTCAGATTTGATTTGCCCCAACAAAAAAATGCGCTACAAAAAATATCCATGAAATATAGTTCACATAATAATTCACATTTCTTGTTGCTGCAGGATTCTTGTCCTGCTGTAGCAAACTAACTGAAATTGAGATTCTACATATGTATAAAGTTCAAATTCTGCTAAAACAATGAAAAATAACTATAAATAACCCAAATCTAATAACCTCTAAAGAAATAATAAGTAAAATAAGTGTGATGTCAAAAATAGTATATAAAACTATACGTATGTCAGTTTAATGTAAGTCATTTATGTTGGATTTACATTTCTGGATGTTAACCTCGGAGGGGAGATTCTGAGTGGTCCAGGTGATGTCACCTTCCTGCAAGCAGAGGTGGGCGGAGCTACAGTTGTCAGAACCAGCGATGCTGATATTCATAGAGGACTGATAGAAAAGAGAATGGGAGAGAGTTTAGAAGCATATAAGATAGATAGGAGAGAGAGTGCGAGGTAGAGAGAAGATAAACATAGCAAACAGTATGCCTTATGTCTTATCATTCACAGACAGTATATTCATAAATCACTGTGATAGTGACAGAGAAAGTCTCATCAGCGACAGAGCTTATCGCACCAAAGCCTTAACAGCTGGTGGGGGTGACAGGCTCAAGAGTGACGGTGGTGACAGTCATGATAATGACGGTGTTGGCCGTGACAGTGTTGAGACCGTGATGTGGTGAGGCAGAGGGTCTGGGAGTGACAGTGATGACAATGATGACAGTGTTGAGACATTGATGGTGTTGAGGGTCTGTACCGTAACTAGCCCGGTGTGGCACCACTTCTTCACTAGGCTCCTGTTCCTCATCCTCTCATCTCCCATGGCGATGCCGGTGATCACCTGCCTATCCAACTGATGGAGACAAGACAGATTGGTTGTTTACTTTTATTTTATTTGAGTCATTTAGCAGATGTTCTTATCCAGATAGACGTACAGTTAGTGCATCCATCTTAAGATAGCTAGGTGGGACAACCACATATCACAGTCACAGTAAATATATTTTTGTAGCGGATGCGAGCTTCGAGTGAAAGCCATTGGAGTGTATTCGGAGGAGTGGGTTGACATGGGAGAACTTGGGAAGGTTGAACACCAGGCCGGAAGCAACATTCGGGATAAGTTGCAGGAGTTTGATGGCATAAGCAGGGAGCACAGCCAACAGGGGGAGCCCAGCCAACAGGGGGAGCCCAGCCAACAGGGGGAGCCCAGCCAACATGTTCATGACAGGTATTCATTAGGTGTTATATTGACAGTTTTTTATATTGTATTATGAGTTTAATGACTGGTTAATACATGTATGATACGTTTAATAACTGGTTAACTTCTTTGGGGCTGGGGGGCAGTATTGAGTAGCTTGGATAAAAAGGTGCCCAGAGTAAACTGCCTACTACTCAGGCCCAAAAGCTAGAATATGCATATAATTAGTATATTTGGATAGAAAACACTCTGAAGTTTCTAAAACTGTTTGAATGATGTCTGTGTATAACAGAACTCATATGGCAGGCAAGAACCTTGTTTGAGGCTTCTACTGTAAAGGAGGAGAGAATGAGAGCTGTTTGAGCCAGAGGTCTGGCAGAGTGCCATGAGCTGATCACGTGTGCGCCCGTGAGAGGTAGCTGTATTCCATTGCATTTCTAAAGACAAAGGAATTCTCTGGTTGGAACATTATTGAAGATTTATGTTCAAAACATCCTAAAGATTGATTCTATAAATCGTTTGACATGTTTCTACGTACTGTTACATAACTTTGTCTACATTTCGTCTGAACAAGTGATCATACATTATGCATTTGGATTACTGGGTTAAATGTGTGAACAAAAAGGAGGTATTTGGACATAAATGATGGATTTATCGAACAAAACAAACATTTATTGTGGAACTGGAATTCCTGGGAGTGCATTCCGATCAAGATCATCAAAGGAAAGTGAATATTTATAACGCTATTTCTGACTTTTCTGACACCTCTCCTTCTTTGGAAAATGGCTGGATGTTTTTCTGTGACTAACGCTGACCTAACATAATCGCAAGGTGTGCGTTCGCCTTAAAGCCATTTTGAAATCTGACAAAGCGGTTGCATGAAGGAGAAGTTTATCTATGTTTCCATGCATAACATTTGTATCTTTTATCAAGGTTTATTATGAGTATTTCTGTATTTTGATGTGGCTCACTGCACTTTCACCAGATGTTTGTTTGAGACAATGCATTTCTGATCATGACACTCTAGACCCAAACTGCTACAGACCTATATCTATTCTACCCTGTCTTTCTAAGGTCTTCGAAAGCCAAGTTAACAAACAGATTACTGACCATTTCAAATCCCACCATACCTTCTCAGCTATGCAATCTGGTCATGGGTGCACCTCAGCCACGCTCAAGGTTCTAAACGACATCATAACCGCCATCGATAAGAGACATTACTGTGCAGCAGTATTCATCGACCTGGCCAAGGCTTTCGACTCTGTCAATCACAGCATTCTTATTGGCAGACTCGACAGCCTTGTTTTCTCAAATAATTGCCTCGCCTGGTTCACCAACTACTTCTCTGATAGAGTTCAGTGTGTCAAATCAAAGGGCCTGTTGTCTGGACCTCTGACAGTCTTTATGGGTGTGCCACAGGGTTCAATTCTCGGGCCGACTCTCTTTTCTGTATACATCAATGATGTTGCTCTTGCTGCTGGTGATTCTCTGATCCACCTTTACGCAGACGACACCATTCTGTATACTGCTTTTCAATCGATCGCTGCCCACACCTGCTCGCCCGTCCAGCATCACTACTCTGGACGTCTCTGACTTAGAATACGTGGACAACTACAAATACCTGGGTGTCTGGTTATACTGTAAACTCTCCTTCCAGACGCACATTAAGCATCCCCAATCCAAAATTAAACATAGAATCGGCTTCCTATATCGTAACAAAGCAACCGTCACTCATGCTGCCAAACATACCCTCATAAAACTGACCATCCTACCGATCGTCGACTTCGGTGATGTCATCTATAAAATAACCTCCAACACTCTACTCAACAAACTGGATGCAGTCTATCACAGTGCCATCCGTTTTGTCACCAAAGCTCCATACACTACCCACCATTGCGACCTGTACGCTCTCGTTGATTGGCCCTCGCTTCATACTCGTCGCCAAACCCACTGGCTACAGGTTATCTACAAGTCTCTGCTAGGTAAAGCCCCACCTTATCTCAGCTCACTGGTCACCATAGCAGCACCCACTCGTAGCACGGGCTCCAGCAGGTATAACTCACTGGTCACCCCCAAAGCCAATTCCTCCTTTGGTCGTCTTTCCTTTCAGTTCTCTGCTGCCCATGACTGGAACGAATTGCAAAAATCCCTCATTAGCTTTAAGCACCAGCTGTCAGAGCAGTTTACAGATCACTGCACCTGTACTTAGCCTATCTGTAAACCACCCATCTATCCACCTACCTCATCCCCATACTGGTATTTATTTATTTATTTTGCTCCTTTTCCCCAGTATCTCTACCTGCACATTCATCTTTTGCCGATCTACAATTCCAGTGTTTAATTGCTATATTGAAATTATATTGTAATATATTGTAATTGTAATGAATATATTCTAATTACTTCCTCACCATGGACTATGGCCTATATTCCTCACCATGGCCTATATTTGTATATAGACCTTTTGTTTTCTTTTGTTCTACTGTATTATTGACTGTATGTTTTGTTTATTCCATGTGTAACTGTGTTGTTGTATGTGTCGAATTGCTACGCTTTATCTTGGCCAGGTTGCAGTTGCAAATGAGAACTTGTTCTCAACTAGCCTACCTGGTTAAATAAAGGGGAAATAAAAATATAACACCTATTTCAAATGAGGTTTTTGGACATAAAGATGAACTTTGTTGAACAAAACACACATTCATTGTGTAACATGAAGTCCTGTGAGTGCCATCTGATGAAGATCATCAAAGGTTAGTGATTAATTTAATCGCAATTTCTGATTTTTGTGAGCCCTCTCCTTGGCTGGAAAATGGCTGTATGTTTTTCTGTGACTAGGTGCTGACCTAACATAATCGTTTGGTGTGCTTTCGCCGTAAAGCCTTTTTGAGATCGGACACTGTGGCTGGATTTAGAAGAAGTTTTTCTTTAAAATGGTGTAAAATATAAAGGAATTTTAATTATGGGATTTCTGTTGTTTTGAATTTGGCTCCCTGCAATTTCACTGGCTGTTGGCGAGGTGGGACGCTACCGTCCAACATATCCCAGAGAAGTTAACACCTGTATGATGTGTTTAATGACTGGTTAACACCTGTATGATGTGTTTAATGACTGGTTAACACCTGTATGGTGAGTTTAATGAATGGTTAACACCTGTATGATACGTTTAATGACTGGTTAATACCTGTATGATGAGTTTAATGACTGGTTAACACTTGTATGACATGTTTAATGACTGGTTAACACCTGTATGATGTGTTTAATGACTGGTTAACACCTGTATGGTGAGTTTAATGACTGGTTAACACCTGTATGGTGAGTTTAATGACTGGTTAACACCTGTATGATGAGTTTAATGACTGGTTAACACCTGTATGGTGAGTTTAATGACTGGTTAACACCTGTATGACACGTTTAATGACTGGTTAACACCTGTATGATACGTTTAATGACTGTTTAACACCTGTATGATACATTTAATGACTGGTTAACACCTGTATGATGAGTTTAATGACTGGTTAACACCTGTATGACACGTTTAATGACTGGTTAACACCTGTATGATATGTTTAATGACTGGTTAACACCTGTATGATACGTTTAATGACTGGTTAATACCTGTATGATACGTTTAATGACTGGTTAACACCTGTATGATGTGTTTAATGACTGGTTAACACCTGTATGATACGTTTAATGACTGGTTAACACCTGTATGATGTGTTTAATGACTGGTTAACACCTGTATGATACGTTTAATGACTGGTGAATACCTGTATGATAAGTTTAATGACTGGTTAACACCTGTATGATGTGTTTAATGACTGGTTAACACCTGTATGATGTGTTTAATGACTGGTTAACACCTGTATGATGTGTTTAATGACTGGTTAACACCTGTATGATGAGTTTAATGACTGGTTAATACCTGTATGATAAGTTTAGTGACTGGTTCAGTGATGACCTTCAGTAGCTCAGGGGCGTCCTCTCCAGTCTGGATGTTGAAGCTGGTGACTACGATGTGGGCCAGGTGGGTCATCAGCCCTGTAGCCACCTCCATCGGCAGCAGCACCAGCACAGACAGCCAGTTGAAACAGTCATGGATGGTAGCCCCAGCAAACGCACTGAACACAGAGACAGAACCCAGTTGTGGGTTGGTTAATTGTGTGTTTGATCTCCTCCAATAATTTACCTTAGCAGTGTTATGGGTAATTGTACTGATGACTTTTAATAATATGCCCTTACACATTACTTGTTTCGTCATGTACTTATGTGACTGAGTTATGTGACTGAGTTGTTTAAGTTAGTTTAGTGAAAGTGTCCATTTCACTTTAAATGGACAATAAAGTGTTTTAACTCGGAGCAGAAAG
This sequence comes from Oncorhynchus kisutch, assembly GCF_002021735.2. Lineage (NCBI taxonomy): Eukaryota > Metazoa > Chordata > Actinopteri > Salmoniformes > Salmonidae > Oncorhynchus > Oncorhynchus kisutch. The sequence continues at coordinate 26,155,989 of NC_034188.2, forward strand.
GTCATTGTGATACTCATCCCCAGAAGATAAGATATGCATATTATTAGTAGATTTGGACAGAAAACACTCTGAAGTATCTAAAACTGTTTGAATCATGTCTGTGAGTATAACAGAACTTAGCAGGCGAAACCCCGAAGACAAACCATTCAGATGTATTTTTTTGAGGTCACTCTTTTTCAATTGGTTTTGGTTGGGTTGGTTGGGGTTTTTCCTTTGTGGAATGAAGAAGTACGGCCATCTTGAACGAGGGTAACTTGAAGTGTACTGTTAGATAAAAGCGTGTGACCAGAAAGCTAGCTACAGTTTGTTTTCCTCCTGTATTGAACACAGATCATCCCGTCTTCAATTTTATTGATTATTTACGTATAAAAATACCTAAAGTTGTATTACAAAAGTAGTTTGAAATGTTTTGGCAAAGTTTACAGGTAACTTTTGAGATGTTTTGTAGTCACGTTGCGCAAGTTGGAACCGGTGTTTTTCTGGATCAAACGCGACAAATTAATGGACATTTTGGATATATATCGACGGAATTAATCGAACAAAATGATAATTTTTGATGTTTATGGGACATATTGGAGTGCCAACAAAAGAAGCTCGTCAAAGGTAATGCATGAATTATATTTTTATTTCTGATTTTTGTGTCGCGCTTGCAGGGTTGAAATATGCTTCTCTCTCTTTATTTACTATGGTGCAGTCCTCAGATAATAGCATTGTTTGCTTTCGCCGAAAAGCCTTTTTGAAATCTGACATGTTGGCTGGATTCAAAACAAATGTAGCTTTAATTTGGTATCTTGCATGTGTGATTTCATGAAAGTTTGATTTTTATAGTAATTTATTTGAATTTGGCGCTCTGCATTTTCCCTGGCTTTTGGATAGGTGGGATGCTAGCATCCCACATATCCCAGAGAGGTTAATAAGGTTAGTGATATGGGGTCAACAAGCTTGAGAAATGTCATTGATGCTGTTGCTAGGCTTATATATGGTTAGATGATGTTATACTGTTAACATGACAGCACATGGACTGGAGAGAAGTACAGTTGTACAGTTCACTGCACAGCCTCTCTCGTCCTCTCCTCTCCTCTCCTCTCCTCTCCTCTCCTCTCCTCTCCTCTCCTCTCCTCTCCTCTCCTCTCCTCTCCTCTCCTCTCCTCTCCTCTCCTCTCCTCTCCTCTCCTCTCCTCTCCTCTCCTCTCCTCTCCTCTCCTCTCCTCTCCTCTCCTCTCCTCTCCTCTCCTCTCCTCCCCTCCCCTCCCATCCCCTTGTACCGTTTGAAGTCATTTCTCTCCCCTGCCTGCATCATGGCTACAATGGTGTTGGTAACCGATGTCCCAATGTTGGTCCCCATGATGATAGGAACGGCAGACCGGACCTCCAGCACTGTCAGAAGGAAACAGACAGACAGACAGACAGACACACAGACACACAGACAGACACACACACAGACACACACACACACACACAGACAGACACACACACACACACACATAGTTACACAACCTCCCATATTTATGTAATGACTTTGGCTTCTTCTCAAAGACTGCATAAAGTGCCATAATTATGGTAATGCTCGGGCTTAAATATTATCAAACCTGACCCTTCCTATTTCAAAATGCTCTTAATGGAGGAAAAACTGTAGGTAATTTGCAGGTGAGTGGAGGCATCTCAGTTTTTAACTGAAGAACTGGTTTTATTTTTGCTGGGGCCTATTATGCAGATGATGACCCTTTGCGCATTCACACATACATACAGCTCACAGACAGACAGGAGGCACAGGGAAGCTGGGCGGTTGTAATTGCCCATAATTCCCCTGGTGTCCTCTCTGAGATTGGCTGCTGAGACAGAGACAGTCCTGGCATACTGATGTACCATAGCCACTGGTCACATACACACAGTGAATGAGAGGTCTCTGTGGATAACCCCTATTGGCAGCAGACAGCCCACCCCAAGAGACTGTTATACATAAATAAGCACTGACAATGATGAGAGAGCTCCACCACTTTGTTTCAAATTCATAAGCATCTTGTTTCACTGGTCCCTTTAATCCTATTCACTCAGTTCAGATTTACAAGCCATGTTTTCACCCTCATGGTCTGCACCAACACAAGCCCAAAAACATGTATGCACACACCCACAAGACTGCAGGCACACACACACACACACACACACGCCTGCACGAACACACACGCAGACGCAGAATCTCTCTCTCCAAGTACTCACATCCTGAGGAGACGAGGCTGACGATGATGGAGGTGGATGTGGAGGAGCTCTGGACCAATACAGTGACCAGTATCCCCACCACCAGCCCTGCTACTGGGTTAGACAGCACCGCATTGTCTTTGAAGATGTCCCCTGCTACCTTACCTTCAGTCACACACATACAGGATGTACAGCTCTTAACACATCTCCTACACCATGACAATAGACAGGGTTTCCACCTAGTTCAGAGTTAGCGTAAACACACAGTTTACAGTACCATATCATGAATCAGTTTGTACCAATAGTATCCGTTTAGTTATGTCTAGTTATAGAATAGTAATTGTCATCGACTCAACAGGTTTCCACAGGTTTTCTCATCATAGTCATCAAAATGCACGAGTCAGTTAATCTGACAAAGCACACCCAGAGAGGACAGGACAGAGTGCAAAACATCCTAATTATAGTGAGACATAAAATCCCTCATTACCTAATTCATCTCGGAGGGACAGTTGAGTGTAATCTACTCACCCCCAGCCAGCTGGAACGCTGAACTTAGTGTGTCTAATGAACAGACAAAGAAGAAGAGGAGGAGGAGGAGGAGAGGGATCTTGGAGCAGTTGATGAAGAGTTCTCTGACTCTGTTGGTACTGAGCTCCATGTCAGGTTCTGCGGTGGCTACTGATCAAAACAAGAGAAACAACCAGAGAACGAAAGAACAAGAAAGAAAAAGATAGAAAGAACAAATGCATTATTACAATGTTTCTTCCTGAAGAACAAACCAACAATTGTCCTAGTTAAGAAACAGTATCGCTTTGACAAGACAAGGCAACAACGTAATGACAAAATAAGCAAAGCCTCTCCCCATTGTGACCTAATTTTTGTGTGTATGTACTGACATGTACTGTACATATAAGAGATCGATGCACACACACTCTTAACACACACTCATTAGTAATCTTTAGTTGTATTGTTTCTTTATTATTAATTGTGTACATTTGTGACCTTAGTTGTAGTTTTAGATATATACACAGTATATACACTAAGTGGCCAGTTTATCATGAAAATTAATTGCTTGTACCAAAAGTGAGTCACATGGCCGGGGCTTGCTATATAAAGCAGGCAGACAGGCATCGAGGCATTCAGTTACTGTTCGATTGAACGTTAGAATGGCCAAACGAGTGATCTAAACGACTTGGTATGATCGTTAGTGCCAGACACACCGGATCCAGTATCTCAGAAACAGCTGCCCTGCTGGGCTTTTCAGAAGTTGAAGGAGAATGGCAAGAATTGTGCAAGCTAACAGGCAGGCCACAAACAGACAAATAACAGCGCAGTACAACAGTAGTGTGCAGAATGGCATCTAGGAACGCACAACTCGTTGATCCTTGTCACGGATGGGCTATTGCAGCAGACAACAACACCAGGTTCCACTCGTATCAACTGAAAACAAGAAGAAAGCGGCTCCTAGACAATTGAGGAGAGAAAAAATCTATGCCAAGGCACATTGAAGCTGTTCTGGCAAGTCATGGTGGCCAACGCCCTATTAAGACACTTTATGTTGGTGTTTCTTTTATTTTTGTAAGGTTCTGTATTTATTTTCTTAGTCAACCTTGTGTTCTGTTTTGTTGTGTTCTTGAAAGTAGCCCTGTCTTTCATTTTTGTTCATTGATTTCACCTGTGTGAGTTACTCACCCGGTCTCATCAGCTCCTTATTTAGTTCAGTTCATTCTGTTTGTGCCTTTGTGAGGTATTGTTCGTTTTGACTCTACTTAGCCTTTTCCTAGCTCGTTTGTGAGAACCAGTTATAGTCTTCAGTCCTAGTTTTGATTAACCTGCCCGTTTGCCTACCTGTGTATGACCATTGCCTGCCTGTGACCACGATTCCTGCCTTCTTTGAAGGCGAAATAAAACACCTGCCACGCTCTGTGCGTGAATCTACACCTTTTTCTCCCTGAGTATTCATTACAATTGTGGCAGTTACCTGTAGCAGCAGGCTACACAGAGAATGGAACAGCTGGAAAGGGGAAACGGCTTATATTGCGGATAAAATTTGGATGATCACTTCACTGAGAGCTTGGCTGTTTCTAAAAGGACGAATTAGGGTGTTTTTGGAGCCTTTGTTCATGTATTTTCGGGGGGGGCATAGTACACAAGGAGGATGAGGAAGTGATTTGCTGTTTGGGATAAGTTTCTCAAAAACATGAAATCACAAAAAAGGTGTCTTGACCCTTCTATAATATACCATTTACATAAATGTGTTTGTAAAAAAAGGAACATTTTCCTTTCATGTTTTAATGCATGTAAATTGTAAAGTATTTTTGTCTGTAATGTATTATTCACTGTGTCAGATCCCAGGAAAACTAGCTGTCAGCTTTGGTGTGGGCCCATTGGGAGCCTAATAAAATAAAATGACTGACTAATAGGTTATCACAATGACTCTCTTCCACATTCACTACACAGTATCTCCTCTTGTAGGAGTGTTGACGTAAATATAGTATAATTGCATGCAGGGGGAAAATGTGTCTGGAACTTCAGAGTGCTGTACCTTGCTCTTTGGGGGGGCTGTTCCCTGCCCTTGGTTTGGGGGAGGAGGTGGGTGAGGTTGGTTCATCCTCCTGGCTGTACCCCTCCAAGCTGCTGATGAGGTCCAGAGTGGACCCAAGGCCTGACTCCCTGTCCTCCTCCAGGAGACGTTTGGGACGCAGGGAAGAGGGAGCGCCATGGGTCCGTCCCCCTAAAACCACAGTTTATATTTGACTGAATTCAAACAATTAATTCTGAATTTGAGGTTGAAGACAAAGTATTTATTGACAAAGTGCCTTGAAGTCTCTGGGCACACTTTTTAATACGATAAAATATCACTCTTGGAATTTACCGTTGTAGTTGATCATAGGTTCCACGCTGGATGAAAGTATTGTGATTAGACGAGAGGACATGATGACTTCACTGTATAGGGCTGTAGAGAAAGAGTATTTTATTTTATTTGGCCATTTAAAAAAAAAATGCTACACCTAGCAACAAATATACATAGTACCAGTGAAAAGTTTGGAGACACCTACTCATTCAAGGGTTTTTCTTTATTTTTACTATTTTGTGCATTGTTGAACAATAGTGAAGACATATGAAAAAACACATATGGAATCATGTAGTAACCAAAAAAGTGTTAAACAAATCTAAATATATTTTATATTTGAGATTCTTCAAAGTAGCAACCCTTTGCATTGCATTGATGACAGCTTTGCACACTCTTGGCATTCTCTCAACCAGCTTCACCTGGAAGGCTTTACCAACAGAATTGAAGGAGTTTCCACATATGCTGAGCACTTATTGGCTGCTTGTCCTTCACTCTGTGGTCAAACTCATCTCAAATAATCTCAATTGGGTGTAAACGGGGGATTGTGAAGGCCAGGACATCTGATGGAGCACTCCACCACTCTCCTTCTTGGTCAAATAGCCCTTACACAGCCTGGAGGTGTATTGGGTCATTGTCCTGTTGAAAAATAAATGATAGTCCCACTAAGCGCAAACCAGATGGGATGGCATATCGCTGCAGAATGCTGTGGTAGCCATGCTGGTTAAGTGTGCCTTGAATTCTAAATAAATCACTGGCAGTGTCACCAGAAAAGCACCCCCACACCATCACACCTCTTCCTCCATGCTTCACGTTGGGAACCACACATGCAGAGATCATCCGTTCACCTATTCTGAATATCATAAGACACTTTGGTTGGAACCAAAAAACTCAAATTTGGACTCATCAGACCAAAGACGTATTTCCACCAGTTTAATGTCCATTGCTCGTGTTTCTTGGCCCAAGCAAGTCTCTTCTTATTATTTGTGTCCTTTAGTAGTGGTTTCTTTGCAGCAATTTGACCATGAAGGCCTGATTCACACAGTCTCCTCTGAACAGTTGAGGTTGAGATGTGTCTGTTACTTAAACTCTGTGAAGAATTTATTTGTGTTGCAATTTCTGGAGGCGTGTAACTCTCATGAACATATACTCTGCAGCAGAGGTAACTGGGTAGTCTTTTCAAGTCCTTTCAAGTCTTAAAGTAATGATGGATTGTCGTTTCTCTTTGCTTATTTGAGCTCTTCTTGCCATAATATGGACTTGGCTTTTGCCAAATAGGGCTATCTCCTGTATACCACCCCTACCTTGTCACAACACAACTAATTGGCTCAAACACATTAAGAAGGAAAGAAATTCCACAAATGAACTTTTAACAAGGCACACTTGCATTCCAGGTGACTACCTCATGAAGCTGGTTGAGAGAATGCTAAGAGTGTGCAAAGCTGTCATCAAGGCAAAGGCTGGCTACTTTGAAGAATCTAACATTTAAAATACATTTTTATTTATTTAACACTTTTTTGGTTATTAAATGATTCCATACGTGATATTTCATAGTTTTGATGTCTTCACTATTATTCTACAATGTAGAAAATAGTAAAAATTAAGAAAAACCCTGGAATGAGTAGGTGTGTCTAAACTTTTGACTGGTACTGTATACCAACAACTGTCTATAGCCATTGTGGTCCTCTTTTGTGGGCAAGGGTAGCAGGGAAAAAATAATTGACATGGTCGCTATTTGCCAAACATTCAATTCGAACTCAAGATGGGAGCAGTTAAATAATGAAACCATAAGGCCAACCCTCTGTTATTCCAGATGAGTCCTTCATTTATTGCAAATATGCCAATTTTAGTCACTAGCTATAAGAGGAAAAAAGTCAACACTAGCTTTAATTCCAAGGTTGAGACAGACTGCAATACCTACATATCAGAGAGACATGGAACAGAGACAAACACTGCCCTTACCTTTCGTAACCCTCTCTGCTTTCACTGTGCTCATCCTTTCACCAGCTAGCTAAAGAGAAGGTGCGATAGCAGCCAATTAAATGTGAACAAAGGAAGACTACATTGTATTAACTGACAGCAGTCCTTGATGTAAGGGGTCAACAGTCCTCTGCTCTCTGGCAGTACTCAGATAAACTTGTCTTGTAGACATCATCCCTACCAGTAAAGGCCTTGTCAGATGAAGAGAACACCTCTGTCCTCAGAAACATCACTGTCCTCAGAAACATCTCTGTTCTCTCAGAAACATCACTCCTCAGAAACATAAATGTAACATCACTGTCCTCAGAAACATCTCTTTCCTCATTTTCCCCTCTAAATTTCCTGTGCTTATGGTCGTCAGACTGCCGGCCGACACTTTCTACAGAAATCAGACTCCCTTCCTTCAAAGTTGTCTTGTTCTCTCTGTAGGGGAAAGCTTTTTTCATGTCTAAGCTGTCACTTAGAGGTTTTCAGATTGGGTACACCTGCGGAGTTGTTACAGTTAATGTGTTCTTAAAAGCCTAGAACCTTTTCTGTGACTGTGAGTTGAGTACTTATTTTAGAGTGACGGTAGCACTTCTGTGCCATCTTGCTAGTTGGGCTGTTTTCTGAGTGTGTGAGGAATCCAGGCACCAACAGAGTTACTGCAGGCTAATATATAAATCTACAGAAAGAAGTGAGTGCAACTCTGAATTCCTTTATGTGAGTGTGTGTGTGTGTGTGTGTGTGTGCGTGTGTGATCGTGTGCGAGTGCTTGCGCGACTGCGGGTGTGTGTGTGTGTCTGTGTGTGCCTTCTCATTCTACCTACATGATGTACCTCTCCAAGATGAGAATTATTTTGTGGTTTGTATTCATTGTAAATAATGATGAATGAGAAAGTTACAGACGATCAAAGATAATAGCCCCAAGACACGCTAACCTCTCCTGTTATTGGTAATGGTGAGAGATTGGCATGTCTTGGCATGCACATTATTGTAGAAGTGTTTCAAAACATATTATATTATTTTTTACGTTAAAAGTTACTCCAAAATGACAATACATTATTTATCATCCATTTCTATTGGGCAAAGAATCTTCTGAAACACAACCAAAATGAACTGCAAATGCATCCAACATTTTTGCAAAGTCACAAGCTAGGAATTTGGGTGTGTGTATGCGTGCGCGTGTGTGCACGTGTGTAAGTGCGTGTGAGTATGTGCGATTGCCTTCTAATCCTATCTACATGGTGTACCTCTCCAAGATGAGTAATATTGTGAGGGTTTCTTGAAGCACAGCAAATCCCTTGAATCAATTATTAATAGGATATAATTAAGCAAGCATCCTGATGGATGGGAGCTCTCCAAAGACAAAGCAATATGTATTCATTGGAATGGAGTTATGCATTTACATTTTAGTCATTCAAAATTGAATCGTTTATTCAACTCATGTAATGTCTTCTGTATAAAGGTTGAACAGCTTCGAAACACAGGGGTTGCATCCATGGTAAAGTAATGTGATGATCATTATCCTTAGTTTGTAGACTTACCTTTGGGCTTATCATAAAATTATACTATCACAACCCTACATAGACCTTATAAGGTAGATCTCACATCACTACATAGACCTTGTAAAGTAGATCTCACATCACTACATAGATCTTATAAAGTAGATCTCACATCACTACATAGATCTTATAAAGTAGATCTCACATCACTACATAGATCTTATAAAGTAGATCTCACATCACTACATAGACCTTATAAAGTAGATCTCACATCACTACATAGATCTTATAAAGTAGATCTCACGTCACTACATAGATCTTATAAAGTAGATCTCACATCACTACATAGATCTTATAAAGTAGATCTCACAACACTACATAGATCTTATAAAGTAGATCTCACATCACTACAGAGATCTTATAAAGTAGATCTCACATCACTACATAGATCTTATAAAGTAGATCTAACATCACTACATAGACCTTATAAAGTAGATCTCACAACACTACATAGATCTTATAAAGTAGATCTCACAACACTACATAGATCTTATAAAGTAGATCTCACAACAGTGCATAGATCTTATAAAGTATATCTCACATCACTACATAGACCTTATAAAGTAGATCTCACATCACTACATAGATCTTATAGTAGATCTCACCTTGGTTTGTCCCTTAGCGTAATGTTCCTTTGATGAAGTGTATCACCTAAAGTCACTCTCAAAGAAGAGACTCTTCATGAGGAAAATGAAAAACCAGTCGTATTATATACCAGCTGACTGAGTTTAACGTTTAAAAAGGGACACCACTTGTCTTACTGATTAACTGGTCACATCATTGGGCCTCACACCATTAATCAATAACAACAATTGAGAACATTAATATCACATAAACTGAGGTATTCAGAATAGTGGCTGTTAAGTTGTACCATGTTAGTTTAAGTCATGGTTGAGCTGAGGTGGTTGTTCAATAGGGCATCATTTAATATAGACCCTCTGAGTGTAGATTAGAAACTGCATGGGAGGAGGATTTTTTCTATTTAATTAATAACTCAAATTATGTGCGTCTAAAAGCAGGGTAAATCTGACACCTACTGGTGAGAGTGGAATATTCTAAAAATTCTCCATTACAGACTGTCTGGTAATTCAAGGTGAGGTTCTCTCCACATTATGAATCTAGAGTGCTTATTATGTATTTCTCTTCAAACAGCACTGGTGACCTGAGAAGACTCTGTAGAATGAATGCTTTAATGGAATAAGATGGCTTACTTACTTATCTTCTGAACACACAGCAAGCGAGTGAGAGAGAAACAGAGAACATTCAGGGCCTCCCGTAAGTTCCCCAGGGTAAAGGCCTCCAGAGAGTGGGAGTTGTGGGTTGTTAATTATTACTCTGTTCACGGAACTTTCATATCAGCAGTATTTTCACCCAGATCTTCTGAACCCAGGCCAGTAATAACCCCTGACAAACAAGAGAAAACTGACACAGTGTCTCCATTCCTCCTCAGGGGAGATGGGAAGGTCCACCATGGAAGATACAGGATCGTGATATTTGTAGGTCTTCAGCTGGTATTGAAAAGAGATTAACATGGAGGTTAGCAGGTGGGAGAGAAATCCTGGAGTTTACCATCACATACACAAACCTGTGATAGAGGCAGGTCCAGGATCACCAGGTAAATCCTGGGTAATGTTGCTAATTCAGGCCAACTGTGCCAGTGCCAGGGCATTGTCTCTGCTGCCCAGCGTGGCACGGGGAGAAACAACACAGAGCACTAGTGGGCCAGCCATAACACATGTCAGCCATAACACATGCCAGCCAAACTACTGCTACCTTCAAACATGCCAGTGTAACACTGAAAACAGTACCAAGAGAACAGTGAAACATGCCAATTGACATTGCAACAACTTAAGGTAAATGAAAACATGACTTGATTAAACTTGATTAAAATCAAAGATGCGCCATATACTGTACACCTAGTGTGGAAGTACATTCGAGTCCGCAATGATTGACACCCTTAAATAAATCAATAAAAACTATATAAAATAATTAACATACTGAGCTGTACTGTAATTGTTTATTTTTTACTAATACAGTTGCAGAGAGAAAGAGGTTTTGTTTAAGAACACTTTTTTCCCCAAAAATAAGGGGGGTCAAAATGATTAACACCTCTAAAGATTCTTACAATTAGTCAAAAGTTCAGTGTTTGGTCCCGTACTCCTTGCACGCAATGACTACATCAAGCTTGTGACTCTACAAACTTGTTGGATGCATTTGCAGTTCGTTTTCGTTGCGTTTCAAATCTTGTGCTTGATATAAATTAATGGTAAATAATGTGTAATTTTGGAGTCCCTTTTTATTGTAAATAAGAATGTTTCTAAACACTTCTACATTAATGTGCATGCTACCATGATTATGGATAATCCTGGATTAACCATGAATAATAATGTGTGAGCAAGTTAGAGGGTCAAAGATCATACCCAAGACATGCTAACCTCCCCTGTTATTGGTAGTGGTGAGAGCATTTACAATAAAAGGTACTCCAAAATGACATTCTTTATATCTGGGGAAAAAATCTGAAATAAACTGCAAATGCATCCAACAAGTTTGTCAAGTCACAAACTTGATGTTGTCATTGCATGCAAGGAATATGGGAACAAATACTAAAACGTTGGACTACTTTTTTTATAAGAATGTTTAGGGGTTTCAATTTTGACACCTACCTTTCAAAAATATATATTTTAAAATAAAATCCCTTTCTCTGAGTAATTGTATTGGTACAGAACAAGCTCTTTCCATGACAGACTGACCTGGTGAAATGAATCTGAAAGTGGATAATCTGTCATACTGGTGACCACTGGAGAATAAACTGCATGAGCTCCGTTCGTGACTATCCTACCAATGGGACATTAAAAAACTGTATGTTATGTTATGTTTCACTGAGTTGTGGCTGAACGAGGACATGGATAATATACACAGTTGGCTGGGTCTTCCGTGCGTCGGCAACACAGAACAGCTACATCCGGTAAGACAAGGGATGGTGGTCTATGTCTATTTGTCAACAACAGCTGGTGTGTGATCTCTAATATTAAGGAAGTCTCAAGATTTTGCTCACCTGAGGTAGAATACCTAATGATAAGCTGCAGACCATGCTATTTACCAAGAGAGTTTTACTATATTTTCTGTAGCTCTCCATTTACCACCACAAACCAATTCAGGTACTAAGACCACACTCCACAAGCTGTAAAGGTCATAAGCAAACAAGACAATGCTCACCCAGAAGCAGCATTAAAAGGGAAACCCAGACGCGAGCTCCCCAGTGAGCCTATGCAAGCCTACCAGAAGAGGTAAATGCCTTCTATGCTTGCTTCGAGGCAAGCAACACTGAACCATGCATGAGAGCACTAGCTGTTCTGGACAACTGTGTGATCATGCTCTCTATGTCAGATGTGCGTAAGACCTTTAAACAGGTCAACATTCACAAGGCCAGAGGGTCAGATAGATTACCAAGAAGTGTACTCAGAGCATGTGCTGACCAACTGGCGAGTGTCTTGACTGACATTTTCAACCGCTTCCTGACCAAGTCTATAATACCTACATGTCTCAAGCAGACCACCACAGTCCCTGTGCCCAAGAACTCCAAAGTAACCTGCCTAAATGACTACCACCCCCGCAGGACTCACGTATGTAGCCATTAAGTGCTTTGAAAAGGCTGGTCATGGCTCACATCAACACCATCCTCCCAGAAACCCTAGACCCACTACAATTTCTATACCTCCCAAACAGATCCACCGATGACCCAATCTCCATTACACTCCACACTGCCCTTTCCCACTTGGACAAGAAAACCTATTGGGAGAATGATGTTGACTACAGTGCAGCTTTCAACACCATAGTGTCCTCAAGGTGCAGCACTAAGCTAAGGACCCTGGGACTAAACATCTCCCTCTGCAACTGGATCCTGGACTTCCTGATGGACCAACCACAGGTGGTGAGGGTGGGCAACAACACATCTGCCACGCTGATGCACCATTGATTGCATCACCGCTTGGTATGGCAACTGCTCGGCATCTGACCGCAAGGCGTGACAGTGGGTAGTGCGTACAGCCCAGTACATCAATGGGGCCAAACTTCCTGCCATCCAGGACCTCTATACCAGGCGATGTCAGAGGAATACCCTAAAAATTGTCAAAGACTACAGCCACCTTAGTCAAAGACGTTTTCTTCTACTGCACAGCCAGCGGTACCGGATCGCCAACCCTATGTCCAAAAGACTCCTTAACAGCTTCTACCCACAAGCCATTTGACTGCTAAACAGTTAATCAAATGGCTGACCAGACTATTTACATTGGCCCCCTTAACACTGCTGCTACTCGCTGTTAATTATCGATGCAGTCACTTTACCCCTACCTACAGATTACCTTAACTAACCTGTACATGCATACCAGTAGCCCCAGTACATAAGGAATCATAGCTTTCACCTGGATTCAAATCCAATTTTGTCACATGCGTCAAATACCACAGGTGCAGACCTTACAGTGAAATGCTTACTTACAAGCCCTTAACCAATGCTTTATTTTTTATAAAGAAGATATTTTTAAATAACTGCAGTAAGAAAAGTAACAACAAAATGAGGCTATGTACAGGGGCTACTCATTTGTTACTTTTATTACTGCAGTTATTTTATATTTTCTTTAAAAAGAAATCTGCAATTCTTGGTTAAGGGCTTGAAAGTAAGCGTTTCACTGTACCTGTTGCATTGGACGCATGTGACAAATAATTTTGGATTTGAATCCAGGTGAAAGCTATGATCCCTTACTGAAGTCACTTGTTAAATCCACTTCAAATTCATTTAGATGAAGGGGAGGAAACTGGTTAAAGAATTATTATTTTGTTAGCATTGAGACAATTGCAACATGGTTTGTGTGCGTGTTCCATTCAAAGGGTAAATGGGCAAGACAAAACATGTACGTGTCTTTGAACTAGTAGGTGTTGGTGGTGTGGTAGTAGGTGTCAGGCGCATTAGTTTGCATTAAGAATTGCAACGCTGCTGGGTTTCGCCACACTGAATTTTCCAACACATCACAACTGTGGGAAGCATTGGAGTCAACATGGGCCAGCATCCTTGTGGAATGCTTTCGAGACATTGAAGAGTCCATACCTCGGCTGTTCTGAGGGCAAGTGTAGTCATTATTGCTTATCTTTATCAAGGGCTTCAATTTTAGACCCCACTGTACAGACACACAGCGCTGAGACTAATAAAATACAAAATTACACTTCTCCCCAGCCCAACTTTGTCCCTCTTGTGAACCATGTTGACAAACTTTCTTGCTTAACTCAGAAAATGTCATAATTCTTACTGATAAAACATTGGTGTGATTATCTTCAGTATTTTGATCAGTTCTAAGGGAAAAGACTGGGCCACTCGACAGAATAGCTTTATTGTGAAGAATACACATTCAGTTTGGTAAGTACAGAACCATCATAGGTACCCCTGTGTGTTTCTCTAATTACTCACCAACTCAGTGTTTGCTTTAAAGTAAATGTGGAAAGGCAAGTGACTGTATGCATAAATAATGAGCAGATGGAAGGCTCATGGCCCGATATTCCTGCAGGGCCAAGCCGTCGTCACTTCAGCTCCGCTGTGGAGGACAAGGGCGTCTCAGAACCTTCTGGGCCCTCCTAAAAAGGGGCACACAGTTTGGGACGTCACGGTATAAAATAACAATTAAATCTTGCATTAGTGACTATTGATTTGGGTAATGCTGTTAGTAAATAAGGATTCCAAACCACACACACCTAGACTTTGTCCAGGTCCAGCCCACCTGGAAGGGATTCCTGCGAGGCAAAATAGATAATAGGTTAGAGATGTGTCACGGAGAAGGAGAGGGATAAGGCAAGGGAAGGCTGCTCACCCCCCTAGTAGGCTGGATTTGGACCTGTTCTTCAACTGTTTGAGGGGGAAGACAGACACACAGAGAGAGACAGACAGAGACGGGATATAACATACAGGGAGAGTGGCTCAATCAGAATCACACCAGTGAATAAAGCCTGGAGGCAGCAGCACAGCCAAGTGCTGAATGAAACCGGATTTATGTGGCCTGTTCAAATGCCAGCCAGGAGTTACGATGAAACGGCTGGAACAATCTTTGATCTTGTGCTCCATGGCTGCGCAATCCTCCGTTAGGTCCACAATTATATCAAATCTAGGGTTGGCTGTACACAAATTACTTAACTCCTGTGGCCAATCGGAGGATAAGCTCGTTAGTGCATATATGTCAATGAACCAAGTGGCGACACTCACCAAGGGAGAGTATTCAAATCAGATTTTATTTGGTCACAGGCACCGAATAGACCTTACAGTGAAATGCCTACTCACAAACCCTAAATCAACAAGGCAATTAAGATATGCAAATAAAAGCTGGTACTCACTTCACTGGAAGAAAAAGAGCAGCAGTAAAATAACAGTAGCAAGTCTATGTACTGGGGGTACCAGTACATAGTCAATGTGCTGGGGCACAGGTTGGTCAAGGTAATATGTACATGTAGGTAGAGTTACCCTGACTATGCATAGATAATAAACAGGCAGTAGCAGCAGCAGAGAAGGGGGGGGGGGGCAATGCAAATAGTCTGGGTAGCCATTTGATTAGATGTTCACGTGTGGCTTTAAGCTGTTTAGAAGCGTCTTGGTCCTAGACTTGGCGCAACGGTAGTGCTTGCCATGTGGTAGCAGAGAGAACAGTGACTACTGCTGGAGTCTTTGACCAGTTTTAGCGCCTTCCTCTGACAGGTATATAGGTCCTGGATGCCAGGAAGCATGACCCCGGTGATGTACTGGTAGTACGCATTACCCGCTGTAGTGCTTTGCGGTTGGACTCCGAGCAGCTGCCAGGCAGTGATGCAACAGGTCAGGATGCTCTCGATGGTACAGCTTTGAAGATCTGAGAACCCATGCCAAATCTTCTCAGTCTGAGGGGGAATAGCCTTTGTCATGCCGTCTTGGTGTGTTTGGACAATGATTGTTTATTGGTGATGAGATATTCAAGTTCCATGGTGTCCACAACCTGCTCCACTACAGCCCTGTCGATAAGAATGGGGGCGTGCTTGGTCCTCCTTTTCCTGTAGTTCACAATCATCTTTGCTACGATCACGTTGAGGGAGAGGTTGTTATCCTGGCACCACACAGCCAGGTCTCTGACCTCTTCCCTATAGGAGACCAGAGTCTAGTCCTGTGAATGGTGTTTTTCAAATCATGCTGTGGTAGAGTGACAAGCGATTGAGCCTGTATAGGTGAAGGCACCCTGTGGATGAGGGTTTAGAATCCAACTTCCTGCTCCCTGTAGGATTCAGCCCCATCTCATTAACTATGGATGAGGTGGTATAAATTGACTCCTTATTACCATGACGGCAAACATTAGCCACAATCACCACATGTACCGTTCCATGCAGCATCTAACCGTTAATCTGGTCTAATAAAATAAAAACATATCCCTAGCCCAGCAATAGATTAACACTTTTTTTTCCCAAAGAGCTGCACCCCAACACCTGCGTCAGCTTGAACAGTTAGTATACCCTTACAAATACATGGGCCACAATACGCTGAGCCACACTACAGTTGATGCCTCATTACTCTTAAGGGGCAATGTATAGTACATCATAGTATTGAAATGTATAATGCATCATACTGTAACGTATCGCAACAAAGAGTTCCTGGCATGAGCATCTCTCCCTCAAAGGTGGTTCTGCGGTAGTCTGTCAGTCTGAGGCAATTGATCTAGATGTTGATTTCAGGCCTGACTGGACTCTTTCCTCCTCATCCCAGAATCCCTTGTGTTATAGAAGTGCTATTTAAAATGAGGACCTGTAGAATAAAGTTGCCCCAGTGGAACACCGACTCAGAAAACACTGCCTATCGATTAGTCCACATGACTGACTCCGTAACAGCCAAGGTGACAGATCCAAATTGGACACTTAGGTGTGTGTACTATCCACACAGCATCATAGGCACACAAACACAACATGAGGAATGTCCCCACAGACTTCAGCTAGATTAGCAAAAAATAAAAAATAATTCACCCTGGCTACAACTCAAGTTTCTTCCCCCCACCATGAGACAGAAAAGGGTAGCTAGGTTTCCATCCAATTGGCGACAGATTCATGCAAATATTCTAAATTCTGCTGCATTTTCCCAGGGATAACATTAGCTATGCTAGATGTTAGGGGGTTAAGGTCAGGGTTAGCTAACATGCTAATTAACTAAAATCCTAAAGATCTCCATGAAATTCAAACACGCGTTATAAGCCAGATCATCCTAAATATGTTTTTGCCTCAAGTAACTGTCTGTTTTTTGTAACCACACCAAATGTATCATATACTAATTTGAGCATCTTGGATTTACATTTACTACGTTAAGTTTAGTCTGAGCCCAGGCTGACTGATGGTGTTTCTACCAAATATATATATATTTTTTTTAAGTCAGTACGTGATGTAGTGCACACAACATTTACTTCTGCCACGTAGGTGTTCATGTACCGAATAAAAATCAAAAGTTCAATGTGTTTCCATTATATTTCACTCTACCGATAGTGGTGACAAAAAGACCATTTGTGTTTGATCCAAAAATGTGGTCTGGGCCTTCGTATGGACAGTGTGGTGTGACAATTGTAGAGCCTCTGGAGGAATGCAGAGGTCAAATTGAGCACCGTTGTGTGCCTCCGAAATATTGTAACAATGCTGAGGGCTCCGTATTGACAATGATTGGTTAACGGTAGGTGGGGTGGTGGGGTCCTGTATAAACAAACTTTTTTGACAACAGCTCTGCTCAAAAGCTCTGTGCTGCTCAGCAAAGCACAAGTTGCCCTGAGGCTATATCACCGTAACTGCAGATTTTGGATTGACCATGCAGCGCCTACCCACACAGCATCTGTTGGCTCAAGTCTGTGTGCCAAGGCCAGAGTAGGCACATTTAACAGTTATAGATGCTGCATGGTCAAATCTACAGTACGCATTCACCACCTGCTGTTCTGACTGAAGACAGCCTGCCAGCCACTCTTACACAGATATGACCTGATATTTACCTCAGTATTATTCCCACAACCACATGGTCTTTTCAAACTCATTCGACCCCCCCCCCCCCGCCCAAAAAAGGACATTTAACACCCCTCCTCCACAAAGTAGTAACTGTCAGAGGCACATTATCACTTGAGACAACCCATTGGGTGTCATTTAGCTACAGCAGCAGAGTATTAGAGTGGGTAGAAAACCCCACAGTTCGGTCTGTCACTCAGGTGGTTCCAAACACCTATTAGGCAGTTCCCCAATGTCATAGTCAATTCATACCTAATAAAAGAAACTGACAAGCAGAAACGTGGAGGGCCGAGTGTCACCCCCTAGCTAGCATCGGTGCTGGTGACAATTCTATCAGAGATTCACTATTACAGCCTATGAACACATACGAAGTCATGAGAATCACATAACCACCCCACTGATTCCAAGGACGTGTCCTACACAGTACATGATCACTGGCCATCAGCTTTACTACACAGTTATATCCACCCTTTCTACGGATCCTGAAAGAGTTATCAATGCTGCCTCACTCTCCCTGGCATTTAGTCACAGCTCAGCCATAAACTGCTCACCCGATCCTGATATCAGTTCCTTACAGTTGCCACCATGTCAGTGTTACCATAGAACAGTCTCCACCCCCCACTGGCCAAGCACACAGCCTGCCGCTGTGTTGAGCCTATAGCCATTAACTCACCAACTGTTTCTACAAGACATTACTGTCTAATGGATGGGTCTAGTTTTACACAAGCCATGCATTCCAATGCATAGCCTAATGCCTGCCGGAGTATCTCAGCACCCGTTAAATTAAAAGGATCGAGTTAAGAGGTAGGACAAATATGCCACAACCCGATTTATATTCTACACATACATAGACCGGGATAATGTACATTACCGCAAATATGGAACACATTTTAACTACAGTGAGTACCATTTTCAAATGACAAAGCGCTCACACCCACCACGCTTACCTTGTCCCCTGCCTGGTCTTATGGCACTACATGTGGGTCTACATGAGATAAGGCAATTTGGTCTAGATAGCTGACAGCATCAATTACAGCTAAGCATCATCCGAGAGAGAGATAAAACAGACAGGATGAGAGTACACAGAGCACCGATGACTGAACACGTCCAGAAATCGCCGGAGGAAAATTACAGATTGCAAACCACTAGATGTGCATCCTCTGATCAGTCCGGTGTGTTTAATATAAAAAGGTGAAGTCACTACTCCATTAACTTTTACATTTCTCTGAAGGATGGTCTTTCTTTGACTGAACAAAAATGAAGTGTAATAACTAATGCTTTCAAAACTATTTCACACTATTCCCATCCAGAGACACACACCCCATAAAAGGGAAGTGGCTTCAGAGGGGCACCGTCAAGCAACAAGTTTATGGAGATGAAGCCAAGCTGCGATTGGCTCCTAAACAGGTGACGAACCAATCACAGTGCAGTCCAAGTGGCATGTTGAATTCAGATGACGTCACTCAGATCAGAGAACTAAAATAGTGTGTAATTACATTGGATGCGCGTAGTCTGTCCTTGAGACATTACACTGACGGACATGAGTGTAACCAGTCAGCTAGAGGTACATAGATCAATGATACCTGATTTAATCATGTGCAATGAATTGAAAGGTAAGTTAATACTGAAGTTAGACCCTGAATGGCACTCTGATAACAGACAGAAGGTTTGACCATCACAGAGGAGCTGGCATTCAAAGGATTTCTCATCACAGAGGACCTGGCATTCAAAGGATTGCCCATCACAGAGGACCTGGCATTCAAAGGATTGACCATCACAGAGGACCTGGCATTCAAAGGATTTCTCATCACAGAGGACCTGGCATTCAAAGGATTGACCATCACAGAGGACCTGGCATTCAAAGGATTGACCATCACAGAGGACCTGGCATTCAAAGGATTGACCATCACAGAGGACCTGGCATTCAAAGGATTGACCATCACAGAGGACCTGGCATTCAAAGGATTGACCATCACAGAGGACCTGGCATTCAAAGTGCAAACACAGCAAACAATGTGCTCAAAAGTATTAAATGCCAGATAGTCAATTAAATAAACTCACAAGAGAAAAGTGCTCAAATAAAACCAGTTAAATCTCAAATCACATGTACTCAAAGTGCTTAGTTAAATATAAAGTTCAACTTAGAGATGCAAGACCCTCATGAATGAAGTCAGGAAATGGAACCTATAAAATACTCTGCATTTCATTACATTTTGTACAAAAGTATGATAAGACATGCCTCAGAGCTTAGACAATCATAGGCAAATGTGCTAGACTATTGCCCTCTTAATAGTTGGGTTCTTCATGTATACAGTTTGTTTAAATTTTAAACCCCCCCCCCCCACACACACGTTTCCTGTGAGCCTGTGCATTTGGAACCTGATGAGTGACAGACTCCAACAGGGGTGGGAGTAGAGTTGGGATGGTTCTCTGACTCCTCAGTGTCTGTGGGTG
Source organism: Oncorhynchus kisutch (assembly GCF_002021735.2). Lineage (NCBI taxonomy): Eukaryota > Metazoa > Chordata > Actinopteri > Salmoniformes > Salmonidae > Oncorhynchus > Oncorhynchus kisutch. The sequence goes on from NC_034188.2 coordinate 26,176,041, forward strand.
CTCCATCCCCCTGTCACCTCTCCAGCCTCCCCCTGTTGAGTCTCCTGGTCGTGGACAGGTGGTTTCAGGAGGAACTGGGGCAGCTCCAGGTGTTCCTTGGTCAGCAGGCCTCTCTGGTCATCCACCCTACAGGCCTGGGCCCTGGACAACAGCTCTATCATCACTGAGAGACGGGAGGGAGGAGGCAAGGAGAAAGAGAAATACATGAAGTTTCTCAGACTAGGGCTAACAGCTACTAGGTCATCTATAGGTTTTAGTCCCATTACAGCTACTAGGTCATCTATAGGGTTTAGTGCCATTACAGCTACTAGGTCATCTATAGGGTTTAGTCCCATTACAGCTACTAGGTCGTCTATAGGGTTTAGTCCCATTACAGCTACTAGGTAGTCTATAGGGTTTAGTCCCATTACAGCTACTAGGTCATCTATAGGGTTTAGTCCCATTACAGCTACTAGGTAGTCTATAGGGTTTAGTCCCATTACAGCTACTAGGTAGTCTATAGGGTTTAGTCCGGTGACAGGTGCAGTAAATAAGCCATGACCCCATGGTTCTGACTCTTACCCTCCATCTCATGGTTTTTCCTGACCCTGGGCTTGGCTCCGGGTCCGTCTGCCTGAGGAGACACATGGACCTCTGGGCCTACTGGAGATCTACCGCTCTCCTGAAAAGTGTTTAGAACACCACACACATTTTACTTTAAGCTTTGGACTCCCAAACAAACTGGTTGTCAACAGTGCACCTGTCAACAGACTCACCTGTGCGACTGGAGTTTGGCCACTGATCCTGGGACTGCCAACTGGAATGACAAGACAGTAGTAAGTTATAGATAGGCTACTGTACAAATTATGGGGTTTGATACCTGGGAAAATCCCAAGTGTCACAGAGAAGAATAAAACATGACACACAACCAAGTATCTCCCAGTAATGAGTAGTCCTCAGGGAGTGACCACTTATCCAAAGTGAAGGCAGTTGTGGTTACAGAGTTTAAAAAAGGTCTGGAACACCAGTTAGGATACACAACACCAGAACAATGCCCGGTCCTGGCAACCAGCGGGACAAATCACTAGTTAACATGTGTGCTAATCTGTATGTATTCACCTTTGTCCAGCTGCAGCTTCTTATTAGCCAGTTTGAACACACTAGTGCTCATGCTCAGTGGCACATCACTCCCACTCTGCAAAACAGGATATGTTTACACGAACCTCTCACACTCAAAATCTTATTTTCCCTAACACTAAACCCCCTAGAAATAGCATTTGACCTTAAGGGGATGAACAAAATGTACCCTGTTGGTCAAATGTGTTTTACCATTCATGGGGACTTCTCGCCCCTACAAGTACAGGTAAACACGTCCATACACACCCACCATGGTGACCCGGGCCTGGTGTGATGCGAGTTGGTGTTTCTGTAGTACCACAGACAGGGCATCCTGTAGAGTCTTACTGGACTTCACCATGATGCCCACTGTCTTACCAGTGAACACCACCTCCAACCTGAAACACACAAACACACATCAACACAGCACACAAGCACTGAGGGTCAGTAAGACAGAAAGAGGAAGTGACAGATGACTCACGCAAAAGTCACCCTCAGCTCCAGGGAGACTTGCTGGTGCCTCAGTATTGAGCAGTCCTGCTCCAGAGATAAGGGCTTCTATAGGAGGACATGGGTAACTGTCATTTAGGATGTTGAGAGGTGAAGTGAGCATTGTTGACACCATTTAAACCTCTGGCTGGAAGACAATTCCCATTTTGGCTCACCCTGTCCTTTCCATGGAGGTAGATAATGATGTCTTTGAGGGGGAAGCCTCTCTTCTCACAGAGGCCAGACAGCATTTCTCTGAGGGTGAGGCCGGGCCGTATGGGGGCCAGGGATGCACTGCCATCAGGCAGGTAGACACAGCAGTAACCTCCCTCCACACTACCGCAACCATCACCCTGCCCCTGGTCTGAGGGACCAGAGCGACCATTCTAGACAAGAAGTCAGGGAGAAAGATGGAAAGGAAGTGAGGGAGAAAGGGGAGCAGGTAGAGAGGGAGAAAGGGGAGCAGTAGAGGTAGTGATGGAGAGAGGGGAACAGGAAGAGATAAGGGTGGAGGGGTGTAGTAGGAGGAGAGTGGGTGAGGAGTGAGGGAGAGGGGAGTAAGAGGAGAGAAGGGAGGGTTGAGAATGAATGGTTATACTTAATCTTCCAAGTCATACATACATTTTTTTTTAAACTAATCTCCTCCCACATGACCAAGTATGATGAATTTACCTCTACACTGCTGTTGGACATCCGATAGTCCTTACGAGACACATTCACCTTAGTGTATGACAAGTCTACTGAGAGGGGAGAGTGACGGGGGAGGAGAGAGAAACAGACAGAGGGTAAACATAAACTAGAGAATATCACAGAGAGTTAGACAAGAGGTTTATGGCTGAGGGGAAGCCTACCTCCCCACGATCCCCTCTTCTCCCGCTGCTTATCCCTCTGCTGAACACAGGTTACAAGCTATTACACAACCACACACATCCAAATTGAAAAATTTAAGTGGTCCTCATTAACGGTCAAAACGTTGCTTTCATAGTCATTGTTGAAGTCCATCCATCCCACCTTCTTGTTGTCATTGAGGGAGCGGCTAAAGGTGGCCATGTTCTCCCATGATCCTGTGCTGGTAGGTTCAGCGGGGATGTTGGGTAGTGGCCTGCCCTCCACACTGGCCAGGGTACACTTCTGGTAAAGAGGGGAGCGGACAAAGCGCCTGTAGCTATCCATCTTCATCAACTTTAAAATCTGATTCAGGGAGGGACAAACAGACACCAGTTACTGGAATGGCACTGGAATTTCCACACTATTACACTAGAGTTGGTCATGAGTTTGAGGTGTTCTCCATCGATCGCCTTCAAACAAAACTGAATTCCAAGCGTATAACATGGGCTAGCTGGTCTGTGTGAGCTGTGTATGCGGCAGGCAGATGGCAGCAGAGCTGACCTGTTTCTGGGCCTTGTCAAACATTTCAGCTGTAGGCTTCAGCAGGTCCTTCTCCTCCACGCGAGCCGTGTCGTCGATGTTCACAGCGTAGGGAGCGTGGTCAGACAGGTATGTCTGGAAGATGGCATGAGCCTCCTCACTTAACTATGGGAATAAGACGAGTCCCAAGTGACACCCTATACCCCATTTAGGGCCCTGGTCAAAAGTAGTACACTATCAGAAGTAGTGCACCATATAGGGAATAGGGCCATTACCAGTGATACATCAGTCCAGCTCCACAATATGGTTCAAACAGACACACACAACTCTCCTTCCTCAGTCCCTACTGTAACACATCTATTCAACTGTTAACGTTCAGTTACCTGTTGTGACTAGGGGGCAGTATTTTCATTTTTGGAAAAAACATTCCCGTAGTAAACAGGATATTTTGTCAGGACAAGATGCTAGAATATGCATATAATTGACAGCTAAGGATAGAAAACACTAAAGTTTCCAAAACTGTAAAAATATTGTCTGTGAGTATGACAGAACTGATGTTGCAGGCAAAAGCCTGGAAAAATCCAATCCGGAAGTGCCTCATGTTTTGAAAGCGCTGCGTTCCAATGTGTCCCTATTGAGCAGTGAATGGGCTATCAACCAGATTACCCTTTCTCCGTATTCCCGAAGGTGTCTACAGCATTGTGACGTAGTTTTACGCATTTATGTTGAATACCCATAAGCGGCTACATTGCGCAAGTGGTCACCTGATGCTCCCAGAGAGATTCTCGCGTAAAATACAGAGGTAGCCATTACTCCAATCGGTCCTACTGAAAAACGAATTGTCCCGTCGGATATATTATCGAATAGATATTTGAAAAACACCTTGAGGATTGATTATAAACAACGTTTGCCATGTTTCCGTCGATATTATGGAGCTAATTTGGAATATATGTTTCGCCGTTTTCATGACTGCAATTTCCGTCGCCTCCAAAAACCATATTTTTGAAAAAAAGGAACATTTGCTATCTAACTGGGAGTCTCGTGAGTGAAAACATCCGAAGCTCAAAGGTAAACGATTTAATTTGATTGCTTTTCTGATTTCCGTGACCAAGTTACCTGCTGCTAGCTGGACAAAATGCTATGCTAGGCTAGGCTATCGATAAACTTACACAAATGCTTGTCTAGCTTTGGCCGTAAAGCACATTTTGAAAATCTGAGATGACAGGGTGATTAACAAAAGGCTAAGCTGTGTCAATATATTTCATTTGTGATTTTCATGAATAGGAATATTTATGTCCGTTGCGTTATGCTAATTAGTGTCAGGCGATGATTACGTTCCCGCATGCGGGATGGGGAGTCACTAGAGGTTAAGAGAAGACAAGAATAAGCCCATACCTCTTTCATCCGGGTGGGTGGAATCTCCCGGTACTTCTCACAGGCCTGATAGAACAGGATATTCTCCGCACTCACCTCTGACCTCAGGAAGGCCTGCGTGACAACATAGACCTGATGAACAGATGACCTACCATACAGCGCCCATCAGATCTGATCAACAGATGACCTATTCACTAAATAACATTTAAAAGATGACCGTATGCTCCAAAATATTTAGCTGTACAACCTGGAATAGTATTTGTGAGTTATGATCAAGCGTCGCTGTACCGCTGCCATATCCCGCAGGCCCAGAGAGTAAATCAAATGCACCTATAGGTCTATGGCTAGCCAATCAGATACAGGCATCAGTTCAGTAAAATAACAATTATTTCAATGTATGCTTACTCAGCTGTGGCGCAAATAATATAAGTGATCTGTTACCAGTGTGATCATAAACCTCAAGTTTAGAAATGGTTACTTGTCTGAGAATAACATTGGCTATGCTTGAATTGCCCTGCCAAGACGCAGGGATAATGCATTGGGCCTATAGCCTACTGCAGAAACCTCGGTACACAACTGTTTTAAATAGGTTATTGTTAAATAGGCTTGCGTTTTTTATTTTTTATCTGAACAGTAGAGCTCAGCTAGCAGGTATTTCAACTTTTTTTTTACCCCTTTCTCTCCCCAATTATGAACTTGTTTCATCGCTGCAACTCCACCAATGGGCTCAGGAGGTGAAAGTTGATTCATGAGTTCCCCAAAACAATGACCCGCTAAACCACACTTAACACCCGACCAACAAATAAGACTGATTCTAGTGCTAATAAATGTCATTTTTTATTAAATCCCTGCTGTATGACTCCTCCCGTTGCTTTACTCTGAGAAAAACATGTTTTGCATTTGCTGAGTGGCGACAAAGCAATCATTGTTCTCAATTAAAAGCAATGATTTCTGAAGCTGAGTGCGTGTGGCTCACCTTGAAGTAGCATACTCCCATGGGGTCTTCCAATAGCGTCTCGAAGGACACAGCCCAGCTGACGACACTGCTGGCCTGGGCGTCTCCCCCTTGGGCCTCTGGCAGACTGGTACAACTGCCCCCACAGCCACGACCAGACATGTTCAGCTCTGAGAAAAATCACACACACTAATAAAACCCATCCACACCCTGAAGCCTCAGGGAAGCAGACTGACACTACTACACGCACAGGCATGCTCATATTTGAGAAACAGCTCTGACAGACAGGCACAAACACACAGGCTTACCGCCATCTGACACTGCCTGGCTCTGCAGAGACAAGGGGAAAGTGTGTCAGTCTCAGTCAAATACAATATCACATGATCCATCAATACAACAGTTCCACAGACGTTAAAATCTAAAGTCAGTAATGTAAAAGTGGAGACCAACTTCGTGGAATAGAAATACAGACCAATGTTATAGACCAGAATACCATTCAAAACAGGAACAATCACTCAACCAGGTATTGACAATGAGAAATCTCAGGCAGTGAATGAAGGACAAAAACACACCAATGCGGCATCAGGAAGTGATAGTGAAGACAAACAGCTGCATGTCTTCGATCTGACAGCTCTCCTCTACGTTAGAACACTCAAGCAGGCAAGGCCCCAGCTCACACAGGAAGAGTGGGTGTCACTGTACTGCTCTCATTCAGCTTTCAGGACAGAGAATGTTTGTTTTTTTCAGCTTAGACGTCATGTTCTTTCCCAAGGAAAGGTGAATTCGGGACAGGAATGTGCATGCTGTACTGAATGCAAACAAAAGACAAGCAGACATTCTACATTTCAGAGCACACTAGATGGACCTAAGCAAACCCTACAGCCTCATGCATAAGGTGCTAACTGCTAAGATGAGGAAACATAACTTTATGAGTACACTAGGAGTGTTCTGGTTATGGGGAGGTGTTCATAAAGCATCTTAGAGTAGGAGTGCTGATCTAGGATCAGGTCCACTCTGTCCATGTCTTATTAAGATCCGAAGTTAACTAGTCCTAGATCAGCATTCGTACTCTGAGACACTTTATGAATAAGGTCCCTGATGAAAGACAAGATCCTTGAAAACTCACTGTGTTGGGTACAATAGTGACGCTGCAAATGACAAGATGCGTCCTTCCACGAGACCACCATAAGCATGCATTTCTTTGAGCGTGGGCACTCCAATCACGCCACTCCTCGTATCCACCCGGACTCACTTAAGATGTCTCAACAGCCTCCTGAGGATATGAGTCATTTCCCTGACATCACCACCCAGTGTTGTGTGACTCAGTCATCAGTGATTGCGCCACAGAGGCAGAGGGACGGGTGGGGACACCACCACATGCCATAGAGATTGGATGTGATATCGCTGAGGGCAATCTGTAAACAATGTCTGTATACTTTGACAGTGGCTTAGATGCCTAGTCGGTTTCACTAACAGCCAACATTGTCTTGTAGCAGCTTTGGTATCACACCCCAGTCTACTTGGCAGCAGCTTCATAGTTAATAATAAAAATCACATGGTCTTCGCCTGAAAGGCATTACTCAAACAGAAACAGCAGTTTTAAGCATAGCCCTTTTCTCCGTTGATAGCGGAGCACAAATGTCAGGAAACCCTTTAAAAGCAGGATAAAGCCTGATCACCAACAGGCTTGTGCTAATCTTCTATGGAAATAGCAATTATTAAAATGTTTTAAAAACAAATTCTAATAAAGTCAACAGTTGGAGAATGGATGAAAATACTCCAAACTTTTAGAATGTTTATAATCCAGATGTTGACTGAATTATAGCACATAAAACATTTCTGGCACAGACCGATGGAGTTCAGTAATTTGGGGGGGAATTAAGGTTTCAATTTGTCAAATGTCAGTCTTTTTTTTGCGAACGCACTCATACATTGTATCAGGTATTTTGTTAAAATATGTTGCGTCATTTGCATAAATACACTGGGTGTATTTACCTATATAAATTAACAAAAGAGAAACAGAGCTGCAACCACCCATCACCTAGGCCTACCTGCACCGTCTATACTTCCTCGTTAATTACAGTTGTCGCGTTCTGTTGTAGAATTTACCAAGTGTGTAAATATCAGGATACCCCATTACATTTAAAAAAAATAATAATAAATAAACTTGCTCGAGATTACATACTTCACATTATTTGTGAGATCAGACATAAAGCACTAATGAGTGTTCATTTTCAGAAGTTGCTTTCATTTCAACGCATTTGTAAACATTGCAACTGCATAAAATGACTTCAATTGCATAAAAAAATGAACATCCATCAAAGGAGCTCTTTGTGATGTAAGTGTCAAGGTTGATGCATTAAATCCCCATCAAAGCTTTAGCGTTCTTAGAGATTCAAAGACAAGACAATGTATCCCATTTCAGGCATTACGCACAGACAGGTCATTAAACACTTCCACAGTTGTAACGTCGGGTTCAGTGTCCCTTCCACGGGACTGTTGAGCTACCGCGATTAGCATGAGGTTGTAAGTAACAAGAACATAGAAATATCCGATATTGGCAGAAAGTTAGATTTTAAAGAATTTAAGCTGTGATGTCCAATTTACAGTAGCTATTACAGTGAAATAATACCATGCTATTGTTTGAGGATGCACAATTTTGAACATGAAGTAATTAAAACAAATTAGGCAGTCTCGATTCCAAATTTTGAACAGAAATGCAGTGGTTCATTGGATCAGGCTAAAACGTTACACATGCACTGCTGCCATCTAGTGGCCAAAGTCAAACCGCACCTGGGCTGGAATAATACATTATGGCCTCGCCCTTGCATTTCAAAGATTTTGTACAAAAGAACAGTTGTTTTTTTTCTTTGTATTGTCTTTCACCAGATCTATTGTGTTATATTCTAATACATTCCATTCACATTTCCATAAACTTCAAAATGTTTCCTTTCAAATGATACCAAGAATATGCATATCCTTGCTTCAGGGCCTGGGCTACAGGCAGTTAGACTTGGGTATATAATTTTAAGCAAAAAATAAATTAAACCTTAGAAGAAAAAAAAAAATGGCACAAAGAGTATGGAAGAGTTGCAGGAGTAAAATATAAGGAATCAATCCTACAAGATTTGTGTCAAATACATTTTGCACCCCTCAAACACAGGAAATAGATGGCTGAAAAAAAACTGAAAAAACTGGGTGGGGCATGCACATTGCCAATAGATCCTTAGGTGACCCAGAAGGAATCTTGACTTGAGGCCAGCTCTAGATAGGGCAGTGGAGAACAATCCAGAAGGACTCAACGTTTTGAACAACGCAGATAGAATTTTGTTGAGCTGACTCCTACTATACATGGCAGAGATGCATGTCTGTTCACATGATATATGTCTATCTGAACAGTATGTAACATTACACCTCACTGAATTCAACCAAAGTCTACAGAGAAACAGACAACTTACCATGTGACCAACACCAGGAACACCCAGAGTCTTTATGTTCTTAGACATAGCTGAAGTACCGGTGGGAATCCAAAATTATGCACACCCATTGAAGGTGTCACAGCGAAGTGATCCACCCTGCACTGACACACTTAGGTCCTCCTCATTCAGGACTCCCTATCATTTCCTGTCTGAAAGGAAGGGTTGCTGTGGCAATGGGCCGCAAAAGGGGAAGCAGGGTTACAGTGATCAAACGGCTTTCATCTTGGCTCTTGAGAAACTCTCTGATGTTGGTGGTGTGCTTGTGTTCCTGTCCTACTGTATTTCAGACTAGACAGTGTAGGCTGTGAGACTTAACTTAGGTGAAAACTCACCAGAGCAAATATGGCTACCTGATATAGCACCAACAGTGCATTATGAGAACAGGTTGTGGATCCAACCACAAGAACTGTGACTGCGCTTCCCACCCCATTAGAGATAGCATTGTCAGCATTGTCACCAGCCAGCCCTATAATTGCCAGTGGATAAAGGCACATCCAGTCAAAGATTAAAACATTCAATAGGCTACTCAAAGTAAATATTTCCGGAAGAAAATAGTCTAATTTATTTCCAAAAATTCCAACGAGTTGTTTGAGTCTTTCTACAACTAGGCATACCTTTATTTGAGTTGGTGGACAGGTATCGTTGTAGGTGTTCAGTTTCCCAAACTTGTACTGAGCAGTTCTCTTCGCCAGCCAAGAGAGACTTCGGCAGAGCCCGCTGAAGGCCACCATCTTCCGGAGAAAAAGCGCTTGGGACTGAATTACAATGTATTTGCATATCACTATGTGTGAGAGGTGTTTGATAAGAAAGCAGTTAAAAATATAAACTACTGCTTGAAGAGTCTGCAAATAGATGCATTTGAAGAAAATATACTATTTAGAAACATAAGAATACATGTTATAATTCAGACATAGACCCATAGCCTACCTACAAAAACTGTTTGGATCACCAATTTAGTTCACCTTGCCTCTCTCCAAGTCAAAGTTCAGGGCATGGTGCTAGAAACACCTATGGATCAAATCTAAAAGCCAATGAAGTAGAGCCAATCAAGTGGAGCCATTCAAGTGGAGCCAATCAAGTGGAGCCAATCAAGTGAACCTAATCAAGTGAACCTCAAATGCATGTCCGGCGCGTGATCAAAATGAAGAAATAGCTGCTCATCGCTCTTATTCTTCACCTTTTCGTACTAGTGTGGGTTTTCGTGTAACAAACCAATGTTTACAGAACAGATTATCTTTTTTATGAGGCAGGACATGGCACATCCACATTGCTGCTTTAGGGGACAGTGCTGTAATCTCTCAGGCCAATAGAATGTCATTCCATCAGCAGAGGAGAGCAGAGCAGAGAGGCTGTTATAGGAATATATGGGTCAGGGGACCTTTCCTTCTCCTGCCCAGACTAATAGGAATTGATTTATTTGAGCTCTCTGGGAGGAGAAAAATGTGTTTATCCTCAGTTAGGCAGGCCTGAGTAAATGACGGCAAATCACTGCAAGTTTTAAATGGTAAAAGAGACCGAAAGGGGGAGAAATGTGATGGGTATTTGTTTGATCAACAGCACTCTCTGGTGGCCACAGAGGAAGTGAATCTGAAGTCCAGAGAACAGACCTTTATGGCTTCAGAGCCAGACTGACAGGTAGTGAGGAGAGTTGAACGTCATATCCCATGATGCAGTGTACTTTTGTACTGTACTGCTCATAATTTGTTTGAAATGTGCGGTCTGTGAAAAGGGCTCCTGATCCTTTGGAAGTCAACACACAATTTGCATGGTTCAACTATAAAGTCAGCAATTAATTCTGATAAGAGGTGCATTGACATCAGTCTTCAGGAGTTATAGTGTGTGTGCATGTGCAAATATGTGTTGGAGGCAGTCATGATGCCAAAATATGAAATATTATAGCCATGTCCAGGTTTGACCGCTGGCATTTTGTTCTAACCAACTCATTGGCCTTAGGGTGGACACTCTAACCACAAGGTTGGGAGTTCAATCCCCTGCGGAATCATACCAAAGGGTGTAAAAATGGAACCCGATGCATCTCTGCTTGGCACTCCACATCAAGGAGCTAGATTGAAGGTAAGGCCATGCGATAGACTAGAGTCCTGTCTAGCGGGTCCATCAAACTGCCTCATGCTACAGAAACTAAAGATCTGCTCCTCGGGCAAGGAGACTTACTAAATGTGTTCTGAATCATGTAAAACAGTCCAATAGCACCACCGACAGTCTTATCACTCCTTTTCATGAACATCAAACTCCAGGTGCCAAGCAGGGCACAAACATGTTCCGGTATTATCTGAATATTGCTTGTGTTACTGTCTGGTAGCCGTGGGCTGTGGCTGGTGAGGTGATTTGCATTCATATCAGTGTTTATATCAGCCACAGTGTACAATAACTTTCTGTAGAGATGCTCACTCACTCTTCATCCAGGGAACTCCGTGCATGACCAGAGATCCAGCACAAGAGGTAAAATATTTTATTCAATGTAATGATGTAGGCTAATGTATTTAATGATCCTATCAACAGGTTTTATTTTTTAAGTTTTTAGTAACATTTCTAGGTTTTTGACATTGAGAATGTCCTGAATTAAATATTGTTAGTGGGTTTCATTTACATTTGAAACCATTTCTATTTTGATTAACTTTTTGAATGAATAGAAACTGAATGACATCTCATCTTTGTCAGATGGTACCAATGAAGGCGAGGACAGGGACAGGCTTGTATTCACTTGCTTGCCTTCTCATGATCAGTAAGGAACAATCCAATTTCCCTTTAAAAAACAAGCCAGTTTGATATTACCTCGTGAATATTCTGGATTTATGTTAGTTACTGTTGAAGCACTTTTTTCCCCTTCTCTGTCTCCTGTGACCCAATCCTCTATACACACACACACACACACACACCTCTCTCTTTCCCTTTATCCCTGCTGTCATTCTTCCCTCCCTTTCCCTCTCTCCGCCTCAACCTTCTCAATATATTTCTCCGTAGGTAGTGTCTGTTCTACCTGTGTTCCCTTGATGTGTCTAAAGTGCAACTTAACCCACTCACCTGGAATATCTGCTGCGGGATTACCAGACAATGGTAACCATTCCACTTTATTACTCCATCCTAGGGTTGCAAAGGGAGGGCATATTACTGGTAACTTTAAGTTTACCATTGAACTGACAGAATTTGACAAACTTTTCTTGGAGGAGGGCCTTTTGGGGTACTTCAGATTATCACAGGTTTCTGTCATTATTTCTGGCCCTCTGTGTGGCCTTATATTCCATGTGATATAAGATAATCAAATGAGATCATTTTAAAATAAGAAATATGACGAAACTGTAAAACCTTATCCTAAATATAAACCATCAACTTAGTGAATACCATTGGTGTTTGATGAAGGGTTTCAGCATGAATATCCTTTTTTTCATGTATTTTTCTATGTCAATATGTCTTTGGAGTAAATGTGTATGTGCTAAATTGGTGGCAGTTGTGAAAAGTCAATAGGTCGAAGAGTTAATGAAAAAAGCATCTTATCAACAATGCATTATTTTCATTTAATAGGCTTTTGTCTTGAACCATATGCTCTATCCACTAGAAACTCATGGACAATATGGACACAGATATAAAAATAAATCCTATATATATATATATATATATATATATATATATATATATAAACATTTTTTAAACGTATTCAAGTATAAATTACATAAATTTGAATAGATTGCCATAGATTACATGTTAATGGCCTAAATTACTGAATGTTCCAGTAACTGTTAAATTACCGGTAGCTTGCAAACCTACTCCTTCCCCTGACCTTCAGACTTTTACATTAGACCATTACAGTATTCTAGCTTGTTGTATTTCTGTGTTAACTTGATCTTTCTCGAAACTCAGTCAAAATCTATATTCAAAGCTTTCTTCCTCTCCATCCAACTCCCTCAGCCATCTGTGACACCCTGTGCTCAGGCACTGCCCAATGCTTCAATGCTACTGGTCAGTATTCATTTCATACTGTCAATGGATAGTTATCCATTTTTATATGGCGGTTGTTTGAAATGTTAGTGGAATATGAGTGATTGTGTCAGGACATCAACTACACATACATACATACACACGTAGTGGCTTGCAAAAGTATTCACCACCCTTGGCATTTTTCCTATTTTGTTGCCTTACAACCTGGAATTAAAATAAAACAAGAAATAAAAGACAATACTTACCAAAGTCCCAAAGTCAATACTTTGTAGAGCCACCTTTTGCCGCAATTACTTCAAGTCTCTTGGGGTATGTCTCTATAAGCATGGCACATCTAGCCACTGGGATTTTTTTCCCATTCTTCAAGGCTAAACTGCTCCAGATCCTTCAAGTTGGATGGGCTCCCCTGCTGTACAGCAATCTTTAAGTCATACCACATATTCTCAATTGGATTGATGTCTGGGCTTTGACTAGGCCATTCTATGACATTTAAATGTTTCCCCTTAAACCACTCGAGTGTTGCTTTAGCAGTATGCTTAGGGGCATTGTCCTGCTGGAAGGTGAACCTCCGTCCTAGTCTCAAATCTCAAAGACTGAAACAGGTTTCCCTCAAGGATTTCCCTGTATTTAGCACCATCCATAATTTCTTCAATTCTGACCAGTTTCCCAGTCCCTGCCAATGAAAAACATAACCATAACATGATGCTGCCACCACCATGCTTCATTGTGGGGATGGTGTTCTCAGCGTGATGAGGTGTTGGGTTTGCGCCAGACATAGCGCTTTCCTTGATGGCCAAAAAGCTCAATTTTAGTCTCATATGACCAGAGTACCTTCTTCCATATGTTTGGGGAGTCTCCCACATGCCTTTTGGCGAACAAAAAAGGTGTTTGCTTATTTTTTGTATTTAAGCAATGTCTTTTTTTCTGGCCACTTCTGTAAAGCCCAGCTCTGTGGAGTGTTAATATTTACGTGGAAGGGTACTGTTAGTCATGTGAATTGTAAGCAAATGGTAGTTTAGAAACTCAACAAGACAATCAGAATAATTTCTTCAGGCAAGTTCCTGTGTCTCCACCACCATGCTGACTGATGGAGTTCCTGTGTCTCCACCCGAATGCTGTAAACCTCCAGTTCTGCCATCTGTAATACATCAGCAACAATATGATGGAGTTGAACATCTTTATTCAGACCCTTGGTTCAGAAGCTGGAACACACAGGTTGTGTATTTAAATGACGTGTTTATTTACAGAGCAGACAAACACTCAAATTGTCTGGCGCCATTATTATGGGTCACAACTGTCCATTCACTCAGATCTCAGATGTTCCTGAAGACATTGCTGCAATAAAATACATGATTTTGTTATGCATCCCTTTATACTTGTACCCGGCAACTTTTGCAAACTCGTTTCACGAAACTAGGTGTATGTCGCTGGTCACTACTTCACAGGAGAGCCGGTTGAAAGTTACCTTTAAAAGAATCTCAAATGTGTTTTTTTTTGGCAGAAATGCCTTCTGGAAAATGAACTTCCATGTGCCTTAATAACAAATGTGTGTTCTCTAAATACAAATACAATTGTTAGATTAAGAGCCTAGTTGGTTTAGCCACAGAAAAAAACAGCAACCTTCCCGCTAGCCATGATTGACTGAGATAATGAGTGGGCTGGACAAACCGAGAGATGAGTTTGGATTGGTCTGCCATATAGCATGCTTCTTCTGTCTATTTGAGCTGGTCAGTATGTCTAGGTAATCCTGTCTAATGCGGCTTTAAACGTTTTATTGTGTAGTGAAACTGCATAAGTGTTGCTCTCCACTTTCTGGAGGACCGAGTTCTGAAATCAGTGGAATTCCAGGACGATAGCTAAGGAGATGGAGAAAACACCTGTCTCCAGATTACATCTTCAAACTAAGTGTACTGTTAGCTACCTAACGTTAGCTAGTTGGCTCGCTAGCTAACGTTACATTTATGATCTCAGAGCAGTTTGCTTTGCTAGTTACAGCCTAATGTTAGCTAGCTAACATTGAACCTGGTTGGTTAGCTACCTGAAGATTCATCCAGGGTAGTAACGCCATGAGTTGGGGTTATGGTTCATTGTTGAGCTAGCAAATGCCTTAACAAAATATTACATTTCAATAGAATGCCACTGCAACAGATGTTGTCAGCTGGTAAACTCGCTCTGGCCATCTACTCCGATTTCAGAGCACTGGTAAAGTAGTCTGGCTAGCTACATTTTCAAATGTTACATTTCTAATTTTGACAATTGTTTTCATTTGAAGTTAGTGTACTGTAAGCTAGCTAGCTAACGTTAGCTGGCTGGCTGGCTTGCTAGCTAACGTTACGTGTATGATCTTATTATTCGTATCACAGAGCCATTTGCTTTGCTAGTTGGTGGTGGTTGGTTAGCTACCTGCAGATTCATGCAGGGTAGTAACGTCATGAGTTGGGATTATGGTTCGTTGTTTAGCTAGCTAGATGTCTTAAAGACTCAACTGTGCAAGTAACCATTTTGGGTGTGTTCATAAATTCAATCTGGCCATCTTCTCCGATTTCAGAGAACTCTTGTCTGTGTGTGCCTTAGCGCAGAATAACTAATGAATTTATGAACGCTCAACACACGTTAAATATGGCCTGTGTCAGTAACTGTCAGCAAAAAAGCATAATAAAATTTTTGCCAGCAGCACAGTCACCAACGCTCTGGATAACCAGCTCTGCTAGGACGAGTAAAATGGTCAGAGTGGGGTGTTCTCTCATTTGTGTCTGGAAGTAGATAGCTTGAGTGCTCGACTGCCGTTGTGAGGTCAGAACACTCGGATCATCCCTTAAAGAGATAGGTGGGGCTAAAGCGGGTGTGAACGATGCTGTACGGGTGTAGACAAAGAAGAACCCTCCACTAGGTACTAAAACATTCAAAGGCCACTTTCTCAAGTGAGGTTACAAGTTTATCAACTTTCAAAGCAGAATAACTTTCCCACTGTTCGTCAAATGCAGCGTATGATCTACCATTTTGTAGCTCCGGGTCTCTGCTTTTTACAAGGCTTGTAATTTAAACAATTTTATTTGTATTTACAGATGGCATACACATTATTAAGGTGCATGAAAGTTCATGTTCGAGAAGGCATTTCTGCCAAAACATGCATTTTGATTTTAAAGTTGTGAAGTTGTGACCAGCGACATAAGCCTAGTTTCCTGAATCGGGTCACAATTCAAGTATGGAGAGGGATGAGCTTCCCCAATAAGATTGAATTGGCTCGCTAGCAAAGGAGAAGTAATGTCCGCTTGTGATCGATCACTTTGAAAGATAGAACATAAGCACTAACCTAGTAGATAGATCAGCAGATGTTCCCAGGTCCTGTTTTGAGAGAGCAGTCTAGAACAACTATATTGTATGCACTGTCAATAGAAAAAGCAGAGCCATGTCTTTGCGATCGCAACAATCTCCTCAAACCAACTCTCAGCAATTTGACGCGCGAGTCCGGATTTGCAGATGTAGAAATGCACATGCCCGAAGAACAGCTTTAAGGTTGAGGGAGAGTGTGTGAGAGAGACATCTACACGAGCTCAGCCATCCACACAAATGCAAGCACGTGCTGTAAGAATTATACAGGACATCACAATCAGAAAGATTGGGAACTATTTCACACTGAGAATATTTTTACCTGGCACCGACAACAACTACACCCCGTTGAAAGGTACTTAAATCTTTTGTCTTGTCCATTGTGATGGACAAGTGTCTCAAGGCTTAAAAATCCTTCTTTAACCTGTCTCCTCCCCTTCATCTACACCAGGGGTGGGCAACTCCTGTCCACGAGGGCTTGATTGGTGTCACATTTTTTCTCCGTCCCTAGCAAACACAGCTGATGAATTAAATTGCATTCTAAACTGAAGATCAGTTTGATTAGGTGATTATGGGAGTCAGGTGTGTTAGCTGGGGCTGGGGCAAAACTGTGACACCAATCAGGCCCTCGATGACTGGAATTGCCCACGCCTGATCTACACTGATTGAAGTGGATTTAAAATGTGACATCAATAAGGCATCATTGCTTTCACTTGGATTCACCTTGTCAGTCTGTCATGGAAATGTTTTGTACACGCAGTGTATACATGTCTCTGAGATAACATTGAGGAGGAGATGAAGATGATATATTGTACACCAGAGGCAGGGACTCTAATATTCTCTTTTTCCTTATTTGCCTCTTTCAGTTCAACAGTACTGCTCAAAAGGTAGTGTGTGTGTGTGTGTGTGTGTGTGTGTGTGTGTGTGTGTGTGTGTGTGTGTGTGTGTGTGTGTGTGTGTGTGTGTGTGTGTGACAACCCAAAAAATCACAACTCTTGACCCTAACTATGACACAACACTTTTTAACCATTTATTAACATCTCTTTAACCCAACAGATTTTAAAGTGTTACTGAACACCAGTTCTGGGTTCAAAGTGCAGGAGGGTGATAACCTCGACATTGAGTGTTCCCATAACCTGCCGGTGGAACCAAAAAGCCCGCTGGTGTTTGTCTGGCTGATGGATGGCGTCCACCTGAAGGGCAAGAACAGTAGCCAGCTCACCGTGAAGAAGGTTGGTATAGATACCTCTGGCAAGGAGAAATATGCCTGCACCATCCAGAGTCCCTGTGGCAACTTCACCTCAGAACCAAAGGAGATTGAAGTTGAAGGTAGACTTATTCGCCAATCATATTTGAGACTTGAATATTTACAATGTTTACATTTTATGATTGGATTTGGATCTGTCAAGATATTGCTTTGTCTTACTACTCTGCCAATGAGCCTATTGTGTGAAAAGTATTTTTATTTCCTACCAATTCCTGGGGACGTCTGTCCCTCTGTGCTGTCTCCATGTGTGTCAGGCGTGACGATGTTGGTCATAGTGATCTGTGGTGTGTCTGCTGTGGTGCTGATCCTGGCCATGGGTATAGGCATGAAGATCATGCTGAAGATGGAATTTGGTGAGTGATCCCAACAAGAGAAACCAAGAATAAAACAGTAAATGTGTAACTTTGCATGTGACGTAAACTCTCTCTCGGTATCTTTCTCTCTATAGCGAAGACCAAGAACAGGAGGCAGCAGAATGCTCAGAACCTACAGAGAACTACAACAGAGTAGTGCTTCATTTTCTGCAAATTCCACCAAATGTCCTACATGAGAAAATAGCAAAAATTTGACATGATTACATTGTAAATGGATAAATATGTAGCTAACAATTTTATTGTTGTATTTGTAATTTAATCAACATAATTTTATCTCAAAGTCACAGTGTTGTTAACATGGAAGAGCCACAGATATGTTGATCTTCTGGCAGTGCCACACAGCAAGTTTGGAGATTTGTCCCAATAAATAATATGCCAAATTCCTGATATTTATTAATAAACATTTATGTGTATGTTTGTATTTAAAGGGAACACTTAAACAACACAATGTAACTCCAAGTCAATCACACTTCTGTGAAATCAAACTGTCCACTTAGGAAGCAACACTGACTGACAATACATTTCACATGCTGTTGTGCAAATGGAAAAGACAACAGGTGGAAATTATAGGCAATTAGCAAGACACCCCCAATAAAGGAGTGGTTCTGCAGGTGGTGACCACAGACCACTTCTCAGTTCCTATGCTTCCTGGCTGATGTTTTGGTCACTTCTGAATGCTGGCGGTGCTTTCACTCTAGTGGTAGCATGAGACGGAGTCTACAACCCACACAAGTGGCTCAGGTAGTGCAGCTCATCCAGGATGGCACATCAATGGGAGCTGTGGCAAGGTTTGCTGTGTCTGTCAGCGTAGTGTCCAGAGCATGGAGGCGCTACCAGGAGACAGGCCAGTACATCAGGAGACATGTAGGAGGGCAACAACCCAGCAGCAGGACCACTACCTCCGTCTTTGTACAAGGAGGAGCAGGAGGAGCACTGCCAGAGCCCTGCAAAATGACCTCCAGCAGGCCAGAAATGTGCATGTGTCTGCTCAAACAGTCAGAAACAGACTCCATGAGGGTGGTATGAGGGCCCGAGGTCCACAGGTGGGGGTTGTGCTTACAGTCCAACACTTGCAGGACGTTTGGCATTTGCCAGATAATTTTTATTTCCTCAGACCCCTTGTGAGACCATATGCTGGTAAGTTTGGCCCTGGGTTCCTCCTAATGCAATACAATGCTAGACCTCATGTGGCTGGAGTGTGTCAGCAGTTCCTGCAAGAGGAAGGCATTGATGCTATGGACTGGTTCCCCAGACCTGAACAATTGAGCACATCTGGGACATCATGTCTCGCTCCATCCACCAACAGACTGTCCAGGAGTTGGCGGATGCTTTAGTCCAGGTCTGGGAGGAGATCCCTCAGGAGACCATCCACCACCTTATCAGGAGCATGCCCAGGCATTGTAGGGAGGTCATACAGGCATGTGGAGGCCACACACACTACTGGGCCTCATTTTGACTTGTTTTAAGGACATTACATCAAAGTTGGATCAGCCTGTAGTGTGGTTTTCCACTTTAATTTTGAGTGTGACTCCAAATCCAGACCTCCATGGGTAGATACATTTGATATCCATTGATAATTTTTGTGTGATTTTGTTGTCAGCACATTCAACTATGTAAAGAAAAAAGTACTAATAAGAATATTTCATTCATTCAGATCTAGGATGTGTTATTTTAGTGTTCCCGTTATTTTTTTGAGCAGTGTATAATGGGACCTAACATAAGTGTCCAGAGGCCGCGTGTAGCCAACACATGATACTCCGCAGTTACATTTATAGAAGCCAGGCAAGTAGGTTACGTGATGTTTTCTATTGGGTACTTTATGTAGAGTAGCCTGAAAATAGTATGCTGCTAGCGTTGTGACGACTTGAATAATGAATGAAGCAGGAGTTGTCCGGTTCCTGCAGCTATCCCCACTTCACATTAGTGCAGCATAGAAATTATATATTACTGAGCCCGAGTAGCCGTAATTTTTTTCCTCTGCCATCTGGAAGGTGTTTGGTCGTGAAATCTATGGCTACTGACCAGATCAACATGCCTAAATTCTCAGCAATCTACACACAATACCCCATAATCACAATCAAAAACAGGTTTTAATGATTTAGATTTTTTTATGATTTTTAAATGATTTTTCAATGCCGATACCGATTATTGGAGGACCAAAAAAAGCAGATACTGATTAATCGGCCAATTTAAAAAAAAATAGTGATTTATTTCTTTGTAATAATGACAATTACAACAATACTGAATGATCACTTTTATTTTAACTTAATATAATGCATCAATCAAATCAATTTAGTCTCAAATAAATAATGAAACATGTTTAAATAATGCAAAAACAAAGTGATGGAGAAGATAGTAAAAGTGCAATATGTGCCATGTAAAAAAGCTGTCACGCCCTGGTCTTAGTATTTTGTGTTTTCTTTATTTATTTGGTCAGGCCAGGGTGTGACATGGGTTTATTTTGTGTTGTGTTTATGTATGTTTTTTTTTGTTGTAGGTTTTGAGATTGTGGCTTAGTGGGGTTTTCTAGCATAGTCTATGGTTGCCTGAGGCGGTTCTCAATCAGAGGCAGGTGATTCTCGTTGTCTCTGATTGGGAACCATATTTAGGCAGCCATATTCTTTGAGTGTTTCGTGGGTGATTGTTCCTGTCTCTGTGTTTGTTTGCACCAGATAGCCTCAGTCACTTTGGATTTTCTTTTTTCATTGTTTTGTAAGAGAAGAGAACGAGCGCCATTCTCCTTGCGGAGATGGTGCTAAATACATCAACACGGTCGGTCCCTGGGATTGGGCTGGCCAACACGATTCGTTTTGCTTGGAAGGAAAAGGAGTTGGAGCCTTTAGGACGGGAAACTTTTGGAAGGATAATATTGATGGGGATTCTAAAGCTGACGGTGAAGGACGTGTTTTGTTTCCAAGGCAACTCGTTGGAGGGAGCATACGATGTGGCACTATATACAGAGGAGAAACACGATGATATCCTGAGAAGGGCAAGAGCAGTGGGAGGCGAGAGGCCGATGAGCCACTATGAAATAACAAGCCTGGCGAAGAATAACTTTAGGGTTGTAACTGTCAACATTTACAACCCATACGTTAAGGATGAAGAGGTGAGGGCCTTTCTGGGGAGATACATGGATAACGTCTCCTCAGCAAGGCACCTCAAAGACTCCCTTGGGTTTTGGAATGGGAGGAGAGGCTTCCAGGCCCTCCTCAGAGAGGACCCAAAGGGACATGGTGGCTACCTCCATCCTCCTGCTATGTTCTCCCTAGGGGCTGACAGGGGGACGTTGTTTTATGCACGTCAGCCCCCATTTTGCAGGCGCTGTATGGCCTACGGCCACATATTCGCCTCGTGCAGCACAAGAAAATGCAGATTTTGTGGATCTGAGGAACACGAGGCGAAGGATTGTGACAAGCCTAAGGCGTGCCACGGGTGTGGCTCGTCAGCACACCTGTGGCGGGGGTGCCCGGCTCGTCAGAGGTCATATGCGTCTGCGGCTGGGGGGGAAGCAGGAGCGGGGGATGGGGGAAGAAGAGGGGGGGAAGGAAGCAAGCCTCATGACCAGAGTACAGGTTCAGAGGGGAAGGCCGCAAGGAAGGAGGAGGAGCAAGAAGCGGCGGATGGAAGAGAGAAGGAAACGGAAGGCACGGGAGTAGGAGAACCAGGAAAAGCGGCGGAAGAAGGCAACCGAGTGGAGGAGCATGAGAGAGAAGAAAGCGAGGGAGGAGTGTTGGAGAAGGAGACGGTGGAAGAGCAAGTGGACTGGGGGGAAAGTGCCCTGGTGGAAGAGATGAGGGGTATGGTGGAGGAGCTGGTGGGGGGGGAGGGTGGTATCTCTCCACTACCGCCATCACCAAAAAAGAGAATGAAGAGGAGGGTGCGATTGGCCGACAGTGAGAGGGAGGGGATGGCCAAGAGAGTGATGGGGGTGGGAGAAACCTCTGGGTTGCTGCTGGTTTCCCCAGGCCCTCAACTTCTGTTGGGTGGGGACACACCTAACAAGACTCAGGACTGGGTACAGGAGGAGGTGGGGAGTTTTTTGTTTGGGGACTCAGCCTCCCCGATTTTTTTCCAATCCAGCTGCAGCACTGGGGAGGGGGAGGATTGTGGGGGTAGACCCAGGGTGCAGGGCACCCCGGAGCCAAACACTATTCCTGCATCCTGGGTTGGTGAGATGGAGGAAGTGGGGGGGATGTCGGGAGTACGGATGGTGTTTTCACCGGTAGATATGGAGCAGGGGAGCATCGGGTGAGTCTCCTGTTTTAGTTTTTTTCTGTCTGGGTTTAGAATTTGAGTGTATTACATGTTTTTATTTGATTCTTTCATGGGGTCTAATTTTACTTTTGTTACTTTAAATGTAAGGGGTTTAAGGGATTTTGTTAAGAGGAGGGCGGTTTTTAGTTATTTGGAGGGTGTGGGGTTTGATTTTTGTTTTTTACAGGAGGTTCACCTGAGGGATGGAGGGGATGTTAGTAGGTTTAAGAGGGAGTGGGACAAGGGGGAGTCGGTTTGGGGTATTGGGGGGGTGCACTCATCGGGGGTAGGGATTTTGTGTGGGCACAGGGAGGTAAAAGTGGAGGATTCTTTTGTGGTAATGCAGGGGAGGGTTATAGGGGTGGATGTCACGATAAGGGATTGTAAATTTAGATTAGTGGTGGTGTATGGGCCACAGGTGGTGGCAGACAGGAGGGAGATGGTGGACTGTCTGACGCCCCTGTGTGTCACAAATAGGAAATTAGTGATAGGGGGGGATTTTAATACAGATTTAGGAATAGGGGGGGATAGCAGTGCAGGCGCCATTACCAGGCTAATGGCTTGCCATGGTCTGGTTGATGGTGGTCTGCACACTACTCCGAAAATGGCCGGTCCTACATGGCGCAACTCCAGGGGGGTTGAGCGGAGGCTCGACTATATTTTTGTACCCAGGTCTTTGGGTAAGTTGTCTGGGCGGCTGTTGCCTGTTTTCTTTTCGGATCACGACGGGGTGCTCCTGCAGGTGGGGTCTCCAGTCTGCCTCTTTGGTAGGGGGTACTGGAAGTTAGATCGGGATGTGCTGGAGGAGCAGGCTTTTGTTGACAGGTTTTATGATTTCTTTTGGAGGCTTGAAGGCCTCCGGTCCATGTGCGAGGGGGTGTTAGAGTGGTGGGAATTAGTTAAGGTGAGGATTAGGGCTTTTATAATAGGGTATTGCAAGAGGAAAAAAAGGGAGGAGAGGAGGGAGGTGGATCGTATCCAAAGGTTAATTGAACTCGAGTATGAGGCAGGCAACCTCGGCGGGTCGTTTGACTGGGAGAGATCCGCTACCCTAAAGGCGCAGCTCAGGGAGTTGCAGGAGCGGAAGGCTCGAGCTTTCCTGGAGCGTGCGCATAGTGGCTTTCTAGAACACAATGAGACTTGTTCCGCTATGTTCTTTAAGTCGGTTAGGGCCAGACAGAGTAGGAAGGTAATGCATGGCATTAGGGAAGAAAATGGTAGTATAGTTAGAGAACCAGAGGATATGGTCAGGGTGACAACTGATCATTTCCAAGGTTTATTTAAGGAAAGGGAAATAGATGTAGAGCAGGGAAATGTGTTTTTAGAACACTTGTCCAGGCGGTTGCCGGAGGACATTAGAGAAGTGATGGAGGCCCAGATTTCACTAGAAGAGGTTGAGAGCGCTCTTAGGAGGATGGGAAAAGGGAAGGTGCCTGGGATGGATGGGCTGCCGGCTGAGTTTTATCTCAAGTTTTGGGGTATACTTGGACCAGTGGTCCTCGAAGTCTTGAAGGCCATCCTTGAGACGGGGGTCCCGGGGGGATCAATGGCTGTTGGTGTGCTGTCACTTTTATATAAGAAGGGGGAAGTAACAGACCTTGGCAACTGGCGGCCATTGACCATGCTGTGCGTAGATTACAAGCTACTTGCAAAGGTTTTAGCAGACCGGTTGCGCACAGCCCTTCCCTACGTCGTTCATGAGGATCAGACGTGCGGGGTAGAGGGCCGCTCTATTAGATGGAACCTACAGTTAATCAGGGACTCTATCGCTTGGGTTGAAGATAGAGGACTGCCTTTAATGGTAGCAGCGCTAGATCAGGCGAAAGCCTTTGATCGCGTGAATAGATCCTTTTTATTCAGAGTGTTAGGTCGATTAGGATTTGGGGAGAAGTTCATAGGATGGATTCGTACATTATATGTCGGAGCGGGGTGCCGAGTTAGTGTAAATAGTCACTTGGGTGACGTTTTTGACCTCTCGTCTGGGGTCAGGCAGGGGTGCCCACTCTCGGCTCTCCTCTTCGTTCTGTACATGGAGCCTCTGGGGGCTGCCATTAGGGCAGACACAGGGGTGGAAGGCTTGTTGATCCCTGGAAGTGGTGGGCTGCGTGTTAAGATGACGCAGTATGCCGACGACACTTCCTTGCTGCTGTGCAAGGACTCGTGCCTGACAAGGTCCCTTGCCATCTTTGGGGATTTCACCCGAGCGTCGGGAGCGGTTCTGAACCATGCAAAGTCTTCCGTCAAGTTTTTCGGTAGATGGCGCGGTAGAACGGATGTGCCCGGGGGGTTATCTCTCTGTGAGGGGGCCCTGAGGATTCTCGGGGTCCATTTTGAGACCTCCGGCTCAGCGACGCTGAACTGGAACATGCGTATCGCAGTGGTACAGAGGAAGCTAGCAATGTGGAAGGCTAGGTATTTGTCTTTTATGGGCAAAGTCCTGGTCCTAAAGGTGGATGTGTTGCCGTCTCTTTTGTATTTGGCGTACATCTACCCATTGCCGGCTTGTCTGAGGAGGCCTCTAGTGAGGCTTGTGTTTCAGTTCATGTGGAGTGGCAGGTGCGAGTGGGTCGCCAGGGCGCGCATGATCTGTCCCATCGGGGAGGGAGGTAGGGGGGTACCACATTTCCCCCTCAAGCTGGACACAATTTTTGTTTCTTTCTTGTTAACGGAGCTTGCTCATCCAGTGATACACCCGTCCGGTTACCTCCTGCGGGTGTTCTTCTCGTATCAGGCGAGAAGCATAATGGTGTGGTCTATCACGGGTCCTCGGGCGGAACAGCTGCCGTGGCACTTTGGTCATGCGGCCAAGTGGCTGCGTGCACACCCTGAGGTTGAAGTTGCCCGAGTAGGTTTAGATCACAGGCACCTGTACGAAGAGGTCAGAAAGGCAGGGAGTCCGGCGCCTGTAGTGGGCATCTCTGAAGTGGTCTGGGAGGGAGTGCAGGCGCGGGGTCTGGACAACAGGCTCAAGGACCTGAATTGGTTGAGCCTCCATAAGTGCTTGCCGGTACGTTCCAACATGTACCGGTATAGTTTGGTGCAATCCCCCACCTGTCCAAGATCCTCTTGTGGCAGGGAGGAGACTGTGCGCCATGTCTTTTGGGACTGTGCCTTTGCCGGAGTAGTATGGGCTAGGGCACGGGTGTTGTTAGGTTTGGTAAGGGGGGATTTTGTATTGACGTGGGCCAGGTTAGAGAGAGGTGTAGGGAGAGCGAGAGGGACGGATAGGGACAGGTTTCTGCTCTGGCTTCTCATGAGTCTCTTTAAACGGGGGCTGTGGGAAGCCAGGCAGAACATGGTGAAGACAGGGAGAGATTGGGGGGTGGAAGGGATAGTGAGGAGGGTGGAAGGAGATTTGAGGGAGAGGATGAAGAGGGAGGAGAGGAAGTGGGGGCAGCATGCTGCTCGGGAGAGGTGGAAGGGGGGTTTAGGGCTGGGTGTCATTTAGATTTGCAAGGGGATAGATTAGGGACGGGGAGATAGGGAAAGGTAGTTTGTAGGGTGACGGGGAGGAAAGATGCTCCCCTGTGGTTTTGTTTGGGGTTTTTGTTTAGTTAAATTAGTTAAATTAAAATACCATTATTTGAGTATGTATGAAAATTATGAGTTGTAAAGAATGAATGGTATTGAAGATAATAAATGATTTTTTATTTTTTTAAATAGGCTGTATAGGTTTTCACGTTACGTTTATTGTTTTTTGTTTTGTTCGTGTGTCATCTTCATTAAAGATGTATGGAATTAACCACGCTGCATTTTGGTCCGACTCTCTTTCACCGCAAGAAAACCGTAACAAAAGCTGACGTTCCTTGCAGAACATATGAAAGCTCCTGGTTCCGTTTAACATGAGTCTTCAATATATTCCCAGGTAAGACGTTTTAGGTTGTAGTTATTATAGGACTATTTCTCTCTTTACAATTTATATTTCATATACCTTTCACTATTGGATGTTCTTATAGGCACTTTAGTATTACCAGTGTAACAGTCTAGCTTCCATCCCTCTCCTCACACCTACCTGGGCTTGAACCAGGAACACATCGACAACAGCCACCCTCAAAGCAACGTTACCCATCGCTCCACAAATGCCGCAGCCCTTGCAGAACAAGGGGAACAACTACTCCAAGTCTCAGAGCGAGTGACGTTTGAAACGCTATTAGCACGCACCCCGCTAACTAGCTAGCCATTTCACATCGGTTACACCAACTTCTTCTCAGGAGTTGATAGGCTTGACTTCATAAACAGCTCAATGCTTGAAGCATTGTGTGGTGCTGCTGGAAAAACGCAGTAAAGTGCTGTTTGAATGAATGCGTACGAGCCTGCTGCTGCCTACCACCGCTCAGTCAGACTGCTCTATCAAATATCAAATCATAGACTTAATTATAACATAATAACACACAGAAATCCGAGCCTTTGGTCATTAATATGGTCGAAATCGGAAACTATCCTTTCGAAAACAAAACTTTTCTTTCAGTGAAATACAGAACCGTTCCGTATTTTATCTAATGGGAGGCATCCATAAGTCTAAATATTCCTGTTACATTGCACAACCTTCAATGTTATGTCATAATTATGTAAAATTCTGGCAAATTAGTTCGCAAAGAGCCAGGCGGCCCAAACTGTTGCATATATCATGACTCTGCGTGCAATGAACGCAAGAGAAGTGACAAGAGAAATTCTGCTAACCTGGATTTCTTTTAGCTAAATATGCAGATTTAAAAAATATATACTTCTGTGTATTGATTTTAAGAAAGGCATTGATGTTTATGGTTAGGTACTGTAGTGGCTTCCTTTCCTCTTTACCATAGCCACTGCCCAAGCCTGAAGCGGGTTTGTTTCGTACGCATACAGTCCACACTCAACGTTTCCAAATGTGGTGCAACAAAAATGGTGCAACAAAAATGTTTATTCTTCTTATATCTAACAAAAAAATTCTTCTCCAATCAACTTAAAGCATAGATTACTTGATATGGAAAATACATAATATGACCTGTTTGTATGCCTGTCTGTATGTCTGTATGGTCAAAAAACTAGACCGCTCCCGTGTCTAGCAAGGACTCCTCCCCCCGAAGGCCCAACTTCCTGCCTTTCTCCTAACACAATTACCACAGTACAATGAATGGGCAAGAGGGGGGGCCAAAAACGAAGTTACACTAACAACAAATTAATATATCTCAACCAGGTAAATATAAATCAGAAAGGTACGTACCTAAATTCCATCATATACACTAATTTATTTACACAAATGTACATGGAGCTCTGTGTGTTCTGTCTTTTATACAAATATGTCCAAATCGGCTCTAACAGGTTCAGTCGTGCAACGATTGTGCTTTTTTTCGCAAATGCGCTTTTGTTAAATTACCCCGTTTGGCGAAGTTGGCTGTCTTTGTTAGGAAGAAATACTCTTCACACAGGTAGCAATGAGCCAGGCGGCCCAAACTGCTGCATATACCCTGACTCTGTTGACTCTGTTGCAAGAGCAACGACAGTGCTTTTTCGCGAATGCCACCACATCGATTATATGCAACGCAGGACACACGTTGCCCCATGTGTAGTTAACTAGTGATTATGATTGATTGATTGATTGTTTTTTATAAGATAAGTTTAATGCTAGCTAGCAACTTACCTTACCTCTAATTCAGACCCTTTGCTATGAGAATTTAAATTGAGCTCAGGGGCATCCTGTTTCCATTGATCATCCTTGAGATGTTTCTACAACTTGATTGGAGACCACCTGTGGTAAATTCAATTGATTGGACATTATTTGGAAAGGAACAGAGCTGTTTCTGTAAGGTTCCACAGTTGACAGTGCTTTTCTGAGCAAAACCCAAGCAAAGAGGTCAAGGGAATTGTCTGTTGAGCTCGAGACAGGATTGTGTTGAAGGGTACCAAAACATTTCTGCAGCATTGAAGGTCCCCAATAACTCAGAGATGGCCCCCTGGTGAAACTGCGCAATCGGGGGAGAAGTGCCTTGGTCAGGGAGGTGACCAAGACCGGATGGTCACTGACTGAGCTCTAGGGTTCCTTTGTGGAGATTGGAGAACCTTCCAGAAGGACAACCATCTCTGCAGCGTTCTACCAATCAGGCCGTTATGGTAGAGTGACCATACGGAAGCTACTCCTCAATAAAATTCACATGACAGCCCCCTTGGAGTTTGCCAAAGGGCACCTAAAGACTCTCAGACCATGAGAAACAAGATTCTCTGTTCTGATTAAACCAAGACTGATCTCTTTGGCCTGAATGCTAAGCCTCACGTCTGGAGGAAACCTGGCACCATTCTTACGGTGAAGCATGGTGGTGGCAGCATCATGCTGTGGGGATGTTATTCAGGGGCAGGAACTGGGAGACAAGTCAGGATGGATCAAAGATGAACAGAGCAAAGTAGAGAGAGATCCTTGATGAAAACCTGCTTCAGAGCTCTCAGGACCTTAGACTGGGGGCGAATGTTCACCTTTCAACAGGACAAAGACCCTAAGCACACTGCCAAGACAATGAAGGAGTGGCTTCGGGACAAGTCTCTGAATGTCCTTGAGTGGCCCAGCCAGAGCCCGGACTTGAAACTGATCTGATAATAGCTGTGCAGCAATGCTCCCCATCCAACCTGACAGGGCTTGAGAGGATCTGCAGAGAAGAATGGGAGAAACTCACCAAATACAGGTGTCCCTGTGTGTGTGTGTGTGTGTGTGTGTGTGTGTGTGTGTGTGTGTGTGTGTGTGTGTGTGTGTGTGTGCCAATGTTTGTGTTGCTTCACAGTCCCTGCTGTTCCATACAGTGTTTTTTTAAATCAAATTTTACTGCTTGTGTCAGTTACTTGATGTGGAATAGAGTTCCATGTAGTCATGGCTCTATGTAGTACTGTGTGCCTCCCATAGTCTGTTCTGGACTTGGGGACTGTGAAGAGACCTCTTGTGGCATGTCTTGTGGGGTATGCATTGGTGTCTGAGCTGTGTGCCAGTAGTTTAGACAGACATGTCAATACCTCTCATAAACAGAAGTAGTGATGAAGTCAATCTCTCTTCCACTTTCAGCCATGAGAGATTGACATGCATATTATTAATATTAGCTCACTGTGTACATCCAAGGGCCAATCATGCTGCCCTGTTCTGAGCCAATTGCAATTTTCCTAAGTAATTTTTTTGTGGCACCTGATCACACAACTGAACAGTAGTCAAGGTGCAACACAACTAGGGCCTGTAGGACCTGCCTTGTTGATAGTGTTAAGGCAGAGCACTTCTTTATTTTAGACAAAACTTCTCCCCATCTTAGCTACTGCATCAATATGTTTTGACCATGACAGTTTACAATCTTGGGTTAGTCCAAGCGGTTAAATAATCTCAGCTTGCTCAACTTATACATTATTTATTACAACATTTAGTTGAGGTTTAGGGTTTAATGAGTGTTTGTTCCAAATACAATGCTTTTAGTTTTAGAAATATTAAGGGATACGTTATTCCCTGCCACCCACTCTGAAACTAACTGCAGCTCTTTGTTGAGTGTTGCAGTCATTTCAGTCACTTTAGTAGCTGACAGGTATAGTGTTACATAGACACTCTGACTTTACTCATAGTCAGTGGCATGTCGTTAGTAAAACATTTAAAAAGCAAGGTGCCCAAAGAGCTACCCTGGGGAATTCCTAATTCTATCTGTATTATATTTGAGAGGCGTCCATTAAAGAACACCCTCTGTGTTCTGTTGGACAAGTCACTCTTTATCCACATTATAGCAGGGGGTGTAAAGCCATAACACAAGTTTTTCCAGCAGCAGACTATGATCGATAATGTCAAAAGCTGCACTGAAGTCTAACAAGACAGTCCCCCAATCATTTTATCATCGATATCTCTCAGCCAATCATCAGTAATTTGTGTAAATGCTGTGCTTGTTCAGTGTCCTTTCCCTATAAGCATGCTGCAATTCTGTTGTCAATTTGTTTACTGTGAAATAGCATTGTATCTGGTCAAACACAATTTTTTCCAGAAGGTTACTAAGGGTTGGTAACAGGCTGATTGGTCGGCTTTTTGAGCCAGTAAAGGGGGCTTTACTATTCTTGGGTAGCGAAATGATTTTAGCTTCCCTCCAGGCCTGAGGGCACACGCTCTCTAGTAGGCTTAAAATGAAGATGTGGCAAATAGGAGTGGCAATATCGTCTGCTATTATCCTCAGTAATTTTCCATCCAGATTGTCAGACCCCAGTGGATTGTCACTGTTGATAGACAACAATAATTTTTTCTCCTCTTCAACACTGACTTTACGGAATTCAAAAGTACAATTCTTGTCTTTCATAATTTGACCCGATATACTTGAATGTGTAGTGTCAGTGTTTGTTGCTGGCATGTCATCCCTTAGTTTGCTTATCTTGCCAATGAAAATTAAGTCAAGTAGTTTGCAATATCAGTGGGCTTTGTGATGAATGAGCCATCTGATTCAATGAATGAAGTAGCCGAGTTGACATTTTGTCCCAAAACTTCATTTCAGGTGCCCCAAAGCTTTTTACTATCATTCTTTATATAATTTATATTTTGTTCATAGTGTAGTTTATTTTTATTTTGTTTATTCACATCCTTTCTTAATATGAAGTACGTTAACCAATCAGTTGGGCTGCCAGACTTAATTGCCATACCTTTTGCCTCATCCATCTCAACCATACAATTTTTAAATTCCTCATCAATCCAAGGGGATTTAACATTTTTTACAGTAATTTTCTTAATGGGTGCGTGCTTATTAGTTACTGGAATAAGGAGTTTCATAAATGTGTCAAGTGCAGTGTCTGGTTGCTCCTCATTACACACCATAGACCAGTAAATATTCTTTATAACATATGAATCACTACAAAACTTATTGTATGACCTTTTATACACTATATTAAGCCCATCCTTTGGAACTTTGGTTTTCCTAGATATGGCTATTTTATTGTGATCACTACATCCTATAGATTTGGACACTGCTTTAAAGCAAACATCTGCAGCTTTAGTAAAGATGTGATCAATACATGTTGATGATTTAATTCCTGTGCTGTTTGTAACTACCCTGGTAGGTTGACTGTCAACCTGTTGCAGGCACTGGTTACAGTTTGAAGTTTTTCCTGAGTGCGCAGCTTGATGATAACCAGTCAATATCTAAATCACCCAGAAATTATACTTCTCTGTTGATATCACATACATTATCAAGCATTTCACACATATTATCCAGATTCTGACTGTTAGCACTTGGTGGTCTATAACAGCGTCCCACAAGAATGGGCTTTAGGTGAACCTGTAGCCATATTACTTCAACAGTATGTAACATTAGATAATCTCTAAGCTTTACAGGAATGTGGTTCTGAATGTGGAACGCAACACCGCCTCCGTTGGCATTGCTGTCTTTTCGGTAAATGTTATAACCATGTATTGCTACCACTGTATCATCAAAGGTATCATCTAAGTGAGTTTCAGAGATAGTCAGAATATGAATGTCATCTGTTACAAGTAAGTTGTTGACTTCATGGACCTTGTTTCTTAGGCTACATATGTTAATATGGGCTATTTTTGCACTTTTCTGGGTTGCTTGATTGTTTTTAATGCTTTACTAGGAAGCTTATCTGAGGTAGACTTACTCATGTTATTTACATTGGAGGTGATCGTGCAGGGTGAGCTGCATGAAGTGGTCTTCCTGCTATTGCACACCGCCTCAGTGCTTACAATGTAACTCTGGTTTATAGGCTCATGATTACTGCTTACAATAGCTGTAGGATAAACAGATGTATTCAGTGCAATTAGGGGGACATAAATGAAATTACTTACGTTGTGTTTGCCAATGCCCCTAAGATCATGTACATTTAATGCAGCATTATGACAACTCATTGTCACAATGATAGGGATTAACTGAGCTAGTCTTGGATAATTTACCAGTCATTGTTTCAACGCAGCCTTGAAATGCGTGGACAGAGTCAAGGAGCCAAGATATGGATGGACTCCGTCATTCCTGTAGAGTATCTTCTGTTTCCAGAAGGTGTCAAAGTTATCAATAAATGTGACTCCAGCAGAGCTACAGTAGTCTTTTAGCTAGACGTGTAATACCAGCATGTCTGCTGAATCTTTCACACCCGCAGCCCAACGATGGTACTGGACCTGAAATTATTGGCAATTTTTTTTGTCTTTTAATGCTAAAATCAATTATTTAAAATACATTTTAAAATGTTCCTAGCTAGCCCTCCTGATGTCGTTTGACCCCACATGGACTACGATAGTGTCAGCTCCCGGCATCTATGATAGAACAGTCGGAAGCAGCCTTGTTATGTCCTGTAATTGTGCTCCTGGGTAGCACAGGGTTTTTGCCTTGGGAACCAAGATGTTTCTCACCATAGTGCTGCCTATGATGATAGCTGGTGATGTTGAATGGGCCGGTCTCTCAGGCAGACAGAACTAAGGATGAAGGTGCAGGTGCAGGATCCAATCTTGATTGGGAAGCCACCAAGGACGAAGTCGCCGGAACATCTGGATACAGGGCGGCAAAGCTGTGTCTGGTCTGTGTCAGTTCCAGGCTCAACATCTCCATTGGAGACCCCCGTTGCCAGAGAATTCCTTCTTCAACTTCCTCTATGGCTGGTTGGTTGGGTCAAGAACAGCTCCATTCTCCAGGGAAGGGGCCAGTCGGCTGTGGAGAGCCGACACTGAGGCGAAACTTCCACCAGACCAGAGCAGCACCCGGCTGCTGGGGTGGAAGAAAAATAAAAAGTAGGTGGGTGTGGATTCCCCAGCAGCTTATTTAGGTTTGCTACTTGCTTGCTAAGAGTAGCTACTTCACTCCTGTAGTCATCTGCAAACAAGCAGATGCTACATTGAAAGTCAGTGTGGTCCACATTGTCCCGGAACAAAGCAAAGCAAATACAGCACCTGTAACGCTGGAAAAGTTCAATAGCGGCATCCATTTCAGACCACCGAGCCAGCTAGGCTAGCTGGGCTTTCACGTCTCTCCCCCTATACGGAATCTGGCAGGATCCCGGGACAGATAGCAGTTCTCACAGCAATTAAGCCCAACAGAGCTTGCTCGATTCAAAATAAAATAAAAGTATATAAAACACTGTCAGCTTTTAAACCAAGGTCTTTAGTTCAGGTTTCAGTGTTCGACAGCGTTCAACAACAACAATCAGACGTTGCACTAGTGATTGACCGGGGGTGTCCTCGGATGGGGCCACAGTGTCTCCTGACCCCTCCTGTCTCAGCCACCAGTATTTATGCTGCAGTAGTTTATGTGTCGGGGGGCTGGGGTCAGTTTGTTATATCTGGAGTACTTCTCCTGTCCTATTCGGTGTCCTGTGTGAATCTAAGTGTGCGTTCTCTAATTCTCTCCTTCTCTCTTTCTTTCTCTCTCTCGGAGGACCTGAGCCCTAGGACCATGCCCCAGGACTACCTGACATGATGACTCCTTGCTGTCCCCAGTCCACCTGGCCATGCTGCTGTTCCAGTTTCAACTGACCTGAGCCCTAGGACCATGCCCCAGGACTACCTGACATGATGACTCCTTGCTGTCCCCAGTCCACCTGGCCATGCTGCTGCTCCAGTTTCAACTTCCACCTGACTGTGCTGCTGCTCCAGTTTCAACTGTTCTGCCTTATTATTATTCGACCATGCTGGTCATTTATGAACATTTGAACATCTTGGCCATGTTCTGTTATAATCTCCACCCGGCACAGCCAGAAGAGGACTGGCCACCCCACATAGCCTGGTTCCTCTTTAGGTTTCTT